>NC_142806.1:29983220-29990720 GCF_049724085.1 Artemia sp. Qi Xiang Cuo
TGTCTTTACTATTGAAATATTTTTACATTTAATAAACTGTTTAAGAAAATCTAGTAAATTCTTAGAATACTGGAATTCTTTAGATATTATCAGGGGCATCGTTTGGGAGGGGCAAAGTATAGTGGGTGCGCATGCCTAATGTGTTAAGTACAGTTATTCTGCATATTATGAAAGTTATTCTGCATATTATTCTGCATATTATGAAAATTATTCCGTATATGAAAGGGGCTGTCCCCTCCTCAACGCCTCGCTCTTTACGCTAAAGTTTTTTATTGTTTTAAAAAATAGAGTTGTGAGAAAGTCAAACTTTTTATTGTTTTAAAAAATAAAGTTGTGAGACAGAGTCAAACTTTAGCGTAAAAAGCGAAGCGTTGAGAGGGGACAGCCCCTTTTATATACGGAATAATTTCTGTTGGTTTTAAGTTTTAATGTTGCTCCTTACTTTCAGTTTAAAAAACTTGTTTTTTTTATTTAATTTCTGATCGTTTTTTAGTTAATGCAGCTTTTATTTGCATAAAAATTTTACTTTTCTTTTGCTAAATGGATGTCTTTACAAATTAACTTACGTAACTAACTTCTATATTCGTATATTTTTCTTCTGGCAAAAAATACAAAGTTGCAGATTTTTGCAGATATGAGCTTGAAACCTATGTAATAGGGTTTTCTGATACGCTGAATCTGACGGTGTGATTTTCATTAAAATTCTTTCACTTGTAGGGGATGTTTCCCCCCTCTTTAAAAAATCGAGTAAATTTTCTCAGGCTCGTAGCCTTTGATGAGCAATACTAAACTTAATAAAATTTATATATTTAGGATCAGCATTATAAACACATTCTTTTGATACATTTATTGACATCAAAATTTCGTTTTTAAAAGTTTCGATTACTATTGAGCCGTATCGCTTGTTTTTTTATTGTTTTTTTTTTATTACGTATATGTTATTACTTATATGAAGGGGTTCTCCCCTTAGTCAATAACACGCACTTTAAGTTAAAAGTTAAAAAAAAATATTATTAAAAAAACCCAGAATAAAAAAGGCCTTTTAATTATAATATATATCTATTTTTAAAGCAATAAAAAAAAACTGTAGCGTAAAGAGCGAGGTATTGACTTGGGGGACAACCCCCTCATATACGTAATAATTTCTGTTCGTTTTAAGTTCTAATATTCCTTCTTACATTTCAGTTGAAAAAACTTGTTTTTTTTTATTTAACTTCTGATCGTTTCTTAAATAATGCTTGGAAATCCGGCACCCCCTTCATAGAAATGTCCCTTACCCCAAAGAAACATCCTCCACGGGACTCTTCTCCAGAGTCATCCCCGCCGCTAGCCGGCCCCCCTCCCGAAAAAATCCTTCCTGAAAATGGTTGTATACTTCCTAATAACCAATAAATAATGCTGGCAAGTCCGGCGCCCCCTTCATGGCAATTTCCCTTCCCCCATGAAAACTTCCTTCATGGAAAGATCCTTCCATATAGCCCCCGCCCCCCTCCTTCCCCCCCCACCCCGACAAAAACGCCTCAGACACAGGCGGGATAAATCCCAAAAACCAAAAATATATGTTAACATTGAGTAAAGTTCATAACTTTCAGCCCTCCCCCTGGGGACTTTGGGGAATCAAGTCATCCTAAAAGACATTTTTTTCATATTTTCGACCATGCTGAACAAAATGGCTATCTCAAAATTTTGATCGGGTGACTTTGGGAAAAAAATAAGCGTGCGAGGGGGCCTAGTTGCCCTCCATTTTTTGTCACTTAAAAAGGGAACTAGAACTTTTAATTGCCGTTCAAATAAGCCCTCTCCCGTGTTTCTAGGACCACTGGGTCGATACAAGAAACCCTGGGGAAAAAAAAAATAAAAAAAAAAAATACCCCGGAACCCGTGATCTATCTTATGGCAAAAAATGCAAAATTTCTCATGTTTGCACATAGGAGCTCGAAAACTCTACAGTAGAGTTCTCTTATATGGTGAATCTGATGATGTTTGTTTCATCAGGCGTTTATGATTTGTATGGGCCGTTTACTCTTTTTTTCTAAAGTCAGCCAAATTTCCTCAGGAGCGTAACTTTTGATTGGTAGGACTAAACTTGATGAAAATTTTATATTTGAAATCAGCATTGAAATCTGATTCTTTTGATATATCTATTGGTATCAAAAACCCGTTTTCTAGAGTTTCGGTTACCATTGAGCCGGGTCGCTCCTTACTTACAGTTCGTTACCACGAACTGTTTGAAACCACTGCAACTCGGATTATAAACAGGAAAAAGCTACGGCGTTTTCTTCTTTGGAGCATTAAGAGACGACTCTCAAAGAATCAGACAGCTAACTAAGTCCAATGTATGCAATGGTTTGTTCTTCTAAAGATCGTCGTTTAATATAACTTTAACACGAACTGTTTGATTGCTTCAAAAATCAAATATCTTTGAAAAGACTGCAATATGAAAAGACATCAAAAATGCAGTTTTTAGTGGAAAATTTTTTTTGTTTTAAAAATAATTGGCCTTAGTTACAAAAGGCTTTAACCCCATGAATTTCCTTTAAAATGAGCCACTGAACAACTCTTTACGATGTTCCAGTGCCAAGCTATCTGTGGAAAAGAAAAAAAAAGAAAAAAGATACCGTTTAGCAAGAATGATGTAACAGTTGCTGTTTTTCTTCATTTTCAAGCCATTATATTTTCCTTGCTTTTCAAGACAAGGGACAGAAAGTTTCCTGTATAGGGCTTTCTGAAAAGGCGATTGTAATGGTGTACTTTTTGTTTTGATCTGATTTTTTAGGAGTTATGGGTTTTTATATTTCTTAACATTGGACGTAATCGTCTCTTACTAGGTTGCTAGCTACCGCTGCAACCCGGATAGAGTAAAAACAATTTGACATCAAAAACGTAAAATGGTCTAAAACAAAAATTCATATAACCAAACTATTAACATATAATCAAACTAGACGAAAGAACTAAAATCGCCATTAGTGATGCATTAAGAAGAAATAAATCCTTGTTTTAGCTTTTTTTCGTACTTTTAACTTTTTCTTTTAAAAGTATAAAGTTTTGAAAATAAAATTCTCTAGCTCAATAACTCAATGCACACCATACACCTTTATAAAATCATAACCTATTCATCGTAATAAACAGCTTTTTTTGCAATCACGATTTGAACTCATTGGCCTCAATTCACCCAAATCTTGGGGGGGGGGTATGTATTTTACAAAATCTTCAAAATGGGATTGGCACTTTTGCCGCTAAGACATGGGTCTAGTGTGATTATAGATATTGCCCTACTGACCCTTTCTTAAGAACAGCTTAGCAAATGTTTTTTAGCTATCATCTCATAGTGTGAGAATGTCAGACACGATCATCAGGCGTGACAGATGATCTAACAGACACGATTCTCGATGACTTCTTTTCCATTCGTATCCCTGCTATTCAAAAATAATTATTAATAGATCAAGCTTAAATTATAAATTTTGACTTACTAACGCTTAAACTTAAGCTATTACAATAGGCTGAACCGAGAATGTGTAAACTGTAGCGAATTAAACGGCGGTGTTTCCGATTACGTTGAAATCTTAGCTGTGACAAAAATTGACTGTATGACTATTCTTTGAAGTACTCCGGATTTTGTCGGTTCTTGACACATAGTGGCAGGGGCAAATCTCCAGCATTTTTATTGGGGGATGGGGGGGGGGCAGGGGCAAGAGGGGTCCACATCCGGCCCGTCAAAGGGCATGGGATGTACAATAATTTTTTCTTCACATAATTGGGGGGGGGGCAATTGCCCCCCCCTTGCCACCCCTAAACGACGCCCCTGCATAGTGGCTCTTAGTGTGACATACCACAAACTGTATGATTACAAAATTCCCATTTACAGTACAGATCGAGAACAGATCATATCCGACCGAGAACAGATCAGATCAGCAATAGAACAGATCATATCCGACCGGGAGCAGATAAGACCGAGAACGGTCTTAAATAAAAATCAGAAACTGCAGATAATCATAGGCAGCGCAACAGCGCTGCCTATGTAAAGAACGATGTTGGCACAATGTATTATTTATTTTATTTTTTTTTATTTTTTTGGGGGGGGGGTCTTAGACCAGGGTACTTTGTATCGAAGGAGTTGTCGTAGAAACTTCGAAAAGGGCTCTTTCGAATGGAAATTGGAGTGGCTTGTGCCCTCTTAAAGTCAAAAGTGATTGGAAGGCAACTAACACCCCTTCCACGCCCACCATTTCCCCAAACACATCCAATCAAAATTTTGAGATAGCCATTTTGTTCCGCGTAGTTGATTTCCAGATAGAAAACATGTTTTTAAGGAAGAAACTCCCCCATAACCCTCAGGGCAAGGGTTTTAAGTTATGCCTACAAGAACGATGTTGGCACAATATATTATTTATTATTTTTTTCCTTTAGACCAGGGCACTTCGTATCGAAGAAGTTGTAGTAGAAACTTCGAAAAGGGCTCATTCAATTGGAAATTGGAGTAGCTTGTGCCCTTTTTAATATTCGAAACTGATTGGAAGGCAACTAACACCTCTTCCACGCCCACCACTTCCCAAAACACATCCAATCAAAATTTCGAGATAGCCATTTTGTTCAGCGTAGTTGATTTCCAGATAGAAATTATGTTTTTGAGGAGGACACTCCCCCATAGCCCTCAGGGCAAGGGTTGTAAGTTATGCCCTGGGGACATATAGGTTTTTTATTATAGAAAGCGTTGTAGTAGAAACTTCAAAAAAGGCTCATTCGATTGGAAATTCAAAGGGCTAGTGCCCTTTTTAATAGTCGAAAGTGATTGGAGGGCAGCTAACCCCCCTTTCACGCCCACCTTTTCCCAAAACACATCCAATCAGAATTTTGAGATAGTCATTTTGTTCAAGGTCTTTGAGGATGACAGTCCCCCCACAGCCCTCAGGGCAAGGGTTGTAAGTTATGCCCTGGGGGCATATAATGTTTTTATAGAACGCGTTTTCGTAGAAATTTCAAAAAGGACTCATTCGATTGAAAATTGAAACGGCTAGTGCCCTTTTTAATAGTCGAAAGTGATTGGAAGGCAACTAATACCCCTTCCATGCCCATCATTTCCCCAAACACATCCAATCAAAATTTTGAGATAGCCATTTTGTTACACGCAGTTTAAAATTCAAGAAGTTATACCTTTGAGCAGGACACTCCCCCCAGAGACTGCAAAGCAAGGGTAATAAGTTATGCCCTGGGGGCATATACGGTTTTTATTGAAATGATTGTCGTAGAAACTTGAAAAAGGGCTCATTCGATTGTAAATTCAAACGGCTAGTGCCCTTTTTAACAATCAAAAGTGATTGGAAGGCAACTAAACCCCCTGTCAAGCCATCATTTTTCCCAAACACATACAGTCAATATTTTTAGATGGCCATTTCGTTCAACGTGGTTGAAATTTCTAGAAATTAGGTCTTTAAGGATGACAACCCCTCCCCCCAGAGCCCTCAGGGCAAGGGTTGTAAGTTATGCCCTGGGGTCATATAAGGTTTATATAGAAAGTTGTTGAATTTCAAAAAGAAATTTCAAAAAGGGCTCATTAGATTGGAAATTGAAATTGCCCTTTTTAATAGTCGAAAGGGGGTGAGGAGTAATTAACCCCCCTCTGACGCCCACCATCTCCCCAAAAACTTTCAATCAAAGTTTAGAGATAGTCATTTTGTTCAACGTAGTTGAAAGTTCTGGAAATTATGTATTTAAGGATGACAAACCCCCAGAGCCCCCAGGGCAAAGGTTGTAATTTATACCCTGGGGGCATATAAGGTTTTTATAGATAGAGTTGTCATGAAAGCTTCGAAAGGGTCTCATTCAATTGGAAATTGAGAGGGCTAGTGACCTTTTTAATTGTCAAAAGTTATTGGAGAGTAACTAAACCCTCCCCCCCCCCTCTCACGCCCACCATTCCCCAAAACACATTTTGCTCAACGCCATTTTGTTCAACGTTCTGGAAATTAAGTCTTTGAGCATGACAACCCCCCCCCCCCCGCCCACAGGGAAAGGGATTTAATTTTTGTCCGGGGGGCATAAAAGGTATTGATTGAAAGCGTTATTGTATAAACTTCAAAAGGCCTCATTTGATTGGAAATTGAAAGAGTTAGTGCCTTTTTTAATAGTTGAAAGTGATTCGACACCGACTACCGCCCCTCTTACCCCCTTCATTTTCCCAAACACATCTAAACCAAATTTTGAGATAGCCATTTTGTTTAACGTAGTTGAAAGTTCTGGAAATTATGTATTAGAGGATGACAACCACCTTAATAGCCCTCAGGTTAAGGGTTGTAATTTATGCCCTGGAGGCATATAAGGTGTTTATAGAAAGCGTTGTTGTAGAAACTCAAAAAGGGCTCATTCGATTGGAAATTAAAAGGGCTAGCGCCGTTGTAAATAGTCGAAAGTGATGGGAAGGCTTGACATTCTTATAGTAAAGATCGTTGTGGGTGAAATGTTTTATTTTTTTTTTTTTTTTTTTTTTTTTGTTGTTTAGACCAGGGCACTTTGTAACGAAGGAGTTGTCGTAGGAAATTCGAAAAGGGCTCATTTGATTAAAAATAGAAAGGGCTGATGCCCTTTTTAACAGTCGAAAGTAATTGGAGGGCAACTAACCCCCCTCCCATTTGCCCATTATGTTTAAAAACTAAATGTTGCCTTAAGATTAAATCAAAATGTACTGTGTTAATGCTAATTCCCAATAAGGCATCTCAGCAGTATCCCAAGAACGACTAAGGGTATTATGTTCAAACTTTCAGGACTACTTCTGCTCTTAAAATTTAACCAAATCAAAATAGCATAAGTGTATGCAAGCTATCAAAGAAAGTAAACAGTTATTTTTTTGCGAATGGTATCAAGTTTACTATTTCAGGTCTACTAGACGAGATATATAACTAAATTAAAAACTACTATTTATGTCCGGATTTTTTAAATGGGGGTATGTTGTTAAAAACTTCTCAAAATTTTTCTCCAGCATACAAATAGCTGGCCAAACTATAAAATCTTAAAAAAACGAAAAGATTTAGAGTATTATTTTCTTTTTCCCTGTAAAGACTATGTCAATATAAAACCTACAGAAATTAATTAAAAAAAACTTTTTCCACAAAACAGGATTTTCAAAGAAAAGTAAAGAACTCCATTAAACAAAAATTAGCAAAAATAAAATCAAATAATCTACCAAGCGGGAAACTACCACAAATCAATAAATAAATGAAACCCAAAACGAACTGAAAATAATAACCGAGTCAAACTCAAAATGAGCCCAAATTAACATAAGTTGGGCTCAAAACGCCTAAAGACAAATTTTACTTGTAAAACATAAAGATAGATCTTTAAAAAAAATAATCTTAAGTTATTTGCTCCTGTGATATTCAAATAACATCATTTCCAACCCAACGAGAAATACAGGAGGTTATAGCCACCTTAACTCCCTGGCAAGTGCGATTTAAAGTATGCTTGTTGTGTTATATCTAGCTGACAGGCCAAGAAAAGGAGTTAAGC
>NC_142806.1:29998220-30061717 GCF_049724085.1 Artemia sp. Qi Xiang Cuo
CCAGACCCGATAGGATGTGTCCCAGAAAGACGTATTGTATACAAGGATCTATTTAACTTGCTCCCCGACTAAGCACTTCAAAAATGTATATAAAAAAAATTACTTAATCTTCAACTTCACTAAACCAAAAAAATATTTCCTACCTACCATTTAATTTGAATTTTTAAGACAAAAACTGAAAGTGAGGGGCACTCACGAGATTTTTATAATTAATTAATTAATCACAATTTTCAGGTCCCGATCTCAAATGCTTTCATTGATAGTCTAAATAACTTCAATGTTTCCTGGTCACTTAGTTTGTACATTTTCAGACTAAAACCTTAGTCTTTCGTTTTTTTTTATCCTAATCTTTTATTCTTCGCCAAATCTTGCTATAAGCCACTCTTCATACTAATAGAAAAAATGATATATATTTTGCTGAAAGAACCATTTCAAAATAAGAAGCCATTCAAGAATCTTTCAAGACCTTAACCTTAAGATTAAAAATATTTAAAACAATTTTCACTCAGCACACTTAATTCTAAGTATTTGCACCAGTACAGCCTGTAAAACTTAAGCCCAACAGTGTAGCTAGCACTTCTTTAAAACAGCCAGTAGAACCAGTATGAAACAGGTATCACATGAAAATTAGTATAATTCTTAGTAGTAGTGGGGCTTGAACTAAAGTTTGCTGTGTGAGATGGGAAGTGTCGAAGGGGCTGCATACTCGCTAATGTTTTTTTCATTAGAAATCACTGTGGATCCAAATGTCAGCTCAATCATATTCCAAGAAGGGGTGGTTCTTGGTATTCAAGATTGGTATTCTTGGTTCTTGCCTTGTCTTCCAACAACCACATTCCAAGAAATTTTTGGTTACAAGACACAAAATTTATCCTTGATCTACGCACAAAAACTTAAATAAAAGCGTTACAAAATTTCAACTTTTTATCAAGCAAACCAGCGAATCTTAGTTCAACTATGCATGTAGGCTTGTTCAGCTATAAGTAAAAAGCGATAAAAAAAACTTAAAAGGAGCAGAATTTAAGTAATATAAGACATCAAACTTAAAACGAGCAGAAATTACAAGGAATGAAAGAAAATGTGTAGCGCCTTCATAATGTTCGCTTTCTTATTATAACTTTTTAGACAAATCTCTATGTTAAATTATTCAAACTTAAAGAGAGGAGCAAAAATTTGTTGACATAATTATATTTTTGACAATTCATTTATTTTTGATGCTTCGAAACGGCCCTTATCTTCATCAAGACTGATGAATGGATCTCGCGAGAACGAGCATCCACCAATCTATTTAATCACTGAAAATGGCCCAAAAGCTCTTGCGACCAAATGGGTCCAATCTGACCTGTCTACTATCATTGGTTTTACATAATGAGACACAATTTTGTCTTACATAAGAACTGATTCTAATGAATAATATTCACTCATTTAAATCATTTAATGAGCGTTAAATAATTAATGATTATTCATTTAGAGCACTTTCTTCAATAATCTTGACTTGAATGGAATGAAAGCTGGTCATATATAACGGTTTGTGGAGAGAAAGAAGCTCAGGTCCCACGACAGCATATTGGGCACTCTGGTTGTTCAGATTAATAATGTTATTTAATAATCTTTTCAACAACATGTAGCCTAATATGTGTACTAAAGAAGATGTGACCTTTGTACTAAATGCATGTATTAAACCAGTGTTTTAGGTTAGACATGGCTCAGTTGTGTCTCTGAGTCTGCACAACAATAGCGTTCTGCCGGCACAAGCCCAAGTAGCTGCTTCTTGTTTTTCAAAAGGGATTGATTTTTTGTTGATGACGTACGCTGACGACTTGCTTAATTTGAACAGGTCCACTGATCAACTATCGAAGAATTTTGATGTGCTGAAGAGGGAATACAATAATGAAGGTTTGTTGTTTAATGTGTCAAAATTTACCGTCTTGATTTTCAATGCGGAGCACTGCGAAGAAGAAATATCTTTGGGCGATTCAGTTGTAAAACCATCTGAGTGTATTACTTACCTTTATTTACCAATCGGTTGAAGCCTCCACTCCACCGGAGCGCTACTTGTACGCCACGTAGAAGTGAAAATCTGGATCGCGTATGAGTCAATAACTGGCAGCAGACATCGGCTCTACCGTAAACGTCTTGCGTCACTGTATAATACCATTGCCCTTTCACATGTACTATGTATAGCATCTTTTTGGAAATACCTGTCGTCCGCTGCATGTGCAAAAGTAAGAGTTCTGGTTTTTCGATTCGCGAAGTTTCTTCTGAGACTTCCACAAAGCACGAGGAACTTCAATATCATGCGTAACTATGGTGTATCCGATCAAAAAGTCAGCGTTAATCGTGTCGCCGAGAGTTTTCTGAAAAACGCTAAGGAAAAAGAAATCCATGGATACCCATCCTGTGCCATTAGTTTTGCTAATGTATATAATGTGTAAATACTTGTATTCATGCCTTATAGTGTGATTTTTCTTTTCTTTTTCCTTTGTTATACTACGTTCTCATTCCACGTAAATTTTCTGGCAATAAAATTACTTACTTACTTACTTTTTTTTAACTTTAGCAAGAGTTCAGGGTCAGAAGCAGTGCTCTTAAACTTCCAATTGACCGGAGCAGGAATTTTATGGGATCTCATAGACCATATAAAAACTTTTAAGAGGATTCTGAACACAAAATTAGGTAATGAGACAGATGGAAAAGAACTTTAAAAGTAATCACAATAAAGAAATTGCGGTTTTGAGATTCACTTTTTCTTCTGCATAATCTGAAAAATAGCCAAGGGCAATTTCGACAAATTCCGGCCAGTTAAAGGACTCGCATGATTTTTTCATTCTCAAAGCTCAACTCAGCAACTACACAATACTGGAGCGGGAAAATAGGTTTTAAACTTATTTCTTGGGCCCTGAACAAATTATTGTTTCTACCTTAGTTTAGCAGTATATGTGCTTATAACACAGAATGAAAAGGTGTCATCAGAGATGCGCAAAATTGTAGCAAAATATTCAAAGCTACAATACGCAGCTCATGCCAAGTTCAAACACACCAGAAAAACAGTTTCCTAGTATGTAAAATTAGTTACTTTGCCAAAAAACATAGTTGTTGCCCGATTTCTGTGAACAGAACAAAGCTTAACTGACTGGTTTTTCGCTCCATTTTAACGCAATATAAACACCATTATGGTACTTGTACGATAAATGCCCAACCGTTCAAGTTGTTCACTCATTGACGCATTACAGAACCGGTTTCTTTCGTTAGTTTCTTTCAGCTAAGCGTGAGGCAAGCCAAATAGAAGGGACAAAATAGATGGAAAATATATAATTTGGGGCTATATATTTGAACAATAGGGGGGGCAAAGTATGTGGACAGTGTGAAGTTAGACGTAAATAGCGACGAAGACCACACTGCCTTTCAATCATAAACAATAAGTAGAACAATAGGGAAATTTTTTATATAAGACAGTGGAACGCAACTTTAGATGAATATTTCGACTCTATATCCAAGGCCGTCCTCAGCAAAACAAATGAAGAAAAAACCAATATAAAAGAAACTCACATTAAAGTTCAATCGTCAAAACTAAAAAAAAAAAACATTTCAAAACAGCCCTAGCACCATTACTTCAAGGAAGTTCAACCAGGACTGGTACATCAAGTGAAGTGAAAAAATACAATTCATTCAAATGGAATAAGAAACACTTACAGACAAGCTCTTAAAGCTAATCTTGCCTTTTTGGCTGCCAGCCTACAAGGTCTATCCATAATAGGTTGAGTGGAATTGTTTACTAGCTTTTTAATATAATTAGTCAAATCATTTCTAATTAAATTTGTAAATAAGGCATTAAGCGAATATTCCCAAAAATCCCTATTTAAAGAAGTATTACTATATATTTTGATTTTAATTTCAATTCCCTCTAGAACAACCTATTTTATGCCTAAATCTTTTCTAATAAGGGAAGTTTCTTCAAAAAGCATTTTATGTCTAGGATTATCATAGCAGAATCAAAAAGCAGAATCTTAAAGCAGAATCAAAAGAAATATTTGTACAGATAGAATTTAAAGCTTTAGTTATGTCATCTTTGTGTTGTTGTAGGCGTTTTTCTAAATTTTGATGGGTTCTACCAACATAAAAGTTGCCACAACAAAAAGGTATTTGATAAACCCCTCTTTGGTGAGTAACTGGGGTTATACGTTTGCCAGAGTCTATGAGATTTATGATTGTAAAGTTGTTTATAAATATTACAGACAAAATCTTCTGTGTGCAAACTTTTTTTAAGTTTGCAGTGGCATTAGCAATATATTGAAGATAAATTATATTTGGGGGATTTGCGAGAGCTTGACATGGTAAAAGACCCTTGATTTCACGGGAGTGTATTTCCAATCTTCGGCTAATTGTGCTATTAATAAAGACAATAGGATAACCATTCCCAAAAAGTGTGTCTCTAATAAAATAAAGTTCATCTGTGATATGAGATTCAGAGCAAATGTATCACAATAACTTGTGGGGGGTGATTGGATTTAAAATGTAGATATCTGTTGTTTTGTGTGGGTTTCCGGTAAATTGTAAAATCCAATTTATCAATGCTACGAATAATTAATACATCCAGAAACGGTAATTTATTTGCATTTTCAATTTCTAAGGTAAATTTAAGATTTCGGTCATATGTATTAAGGTGATCTAGAAAGCCTCTAATTTCATTTTCCCCATAATTCCAGAGCAATATTACATCATCCATGTAACGCCCCCAATAGACATGTTTTAAAAAATATGAATTTAAGGCCGAATTTTCAAGGTGTTCTACATAAATATTTGCTAACACCCCAGATAACGGTGCCCCCATGGGGAGGTCCTTTATTTGTTGATAAAAATAATTACGGAACTGAAAATACATTGAATACTTATTAAGAATTTTGACAAGGGACATTAAAACCTCGCAATCTATTCATGTTGTTGAATCTTCAATAAAATGATAGTTTTTTTTCTATTTTATTTTTTAATAATTGCTCAGATATTACTAGATCAATATTAGTATACATAGAAACTATGTCAAAACTACTTACTATTTTATTTTCTAAAATGCTTGCATTTTTAAGTTTTTCCACTAAATCTGCCGAATTACATATTTACAATTTTTGGGAATAGAGCAAAGGTTTGAAGGCCGAACATAACCACTTTCCAATATTGGAAGCAGGGGCTTCTCAGGTTGTTAGATTGGACGGGAATTAATTTAGTCACGATTTTTGTTTGTCTAAGGAACGTCTTTATAAGAAATTGGAAAGTCTGAGGTACAAATCTTCAATGAATTATCGTACTTATACTCCGAGGTTTACTGCTGGACCCACTATCGTTAATCTCTCCTCTAGAGCTCTTGAATCCAAGGAAATCCACTCTTAAGAAAGGTCCAAAATTCTTTTTCCACCAAAACAAGTTCCTGAGGCAGATATAGTTTCCTCTTTAGAATCTTCTTTGCACAAACTCTACACATCTATTTCTAACCCAGATGAAGTTAGATCTTGTTTTATAAATACACTTTACGGCAGCCAAAAAAAAGTTACGTTTCCTACTAATTTGACACCAGAAATTTTGCACAACATAAAAAAAAAAGAAAAAAAAGAGTCTAATCTTTACAAAGACCCTTCAATTATACGACTAATAACAAAAGCAGACAAGGGGAATTCACTTGTAGTCATGGATATGTTAGATTACAACAACAAAATTTATTCACACTTAAAAGATAAAAATACATATACTACCATTACTCACAACCATACTGATAAGTTTGCAAATAAAATTATAACCAAATTAAAGAATCTAAAACAAAATGGCAAAATCACCCCACAATTATATAATAAATTTTTCCCCCATGGTAGCTTTTGCCCAAAATTTTACGGTTTACCGAATTTACATAAGCAAGGTATTCCTTTAAGGCCAATTATAACATGTAATAAAGCCCCTATTTCCAATATTGGAAAGTGGTTATGTACAGCCTTCATAGCCTTTCCTCTATTCCCAAAAATCGTACATATGTCATTCGGTAGATTTAGCGGAAAAACTTAAAATGCAAGCATTTTAGAAAATACAATAGTAAGCAGTTTTGAAATAGTTGCTATGGATACAAATATTGATGTAGCAATATCTGAGCAATTATCAAAAAATAAAATAGAAGAAAACTATCATTTAATTGAAGATACAACAACGGGAATAGATTGCGAGGTTTTAATGTCCCTAGTAAAAGTTTGTAATAAGTATTCAACATATTTTCAGTTCCGTAATTCTTTTTATCAACAAATAAAGGACCTCCCCATGGGGGCACCGCAATCTGGGGTATTAGCGAATATTTATGTAGAACACCTTGAAAATTCGGCCTTAAATTCATATTTTTTTAAAACATGTCTATTGGGGGCGTTACATGGATGATGTAATATCACTCTGGAATTATGGAGAAAATGAACTTAGAGGTTTTCTAGATCACCTTAATATATCTGACCGATTCTACAATTTACCTTAGGAATTGAAAATGCAAATAAATTACCGTTTCTGGATGTATTAATTATTCGTAGCATTGATAAACCGGATTTTACAATTTACACAAAACCCACACAACACAACAGATATCTACATTTTAAATCCAATCACTCCCACAAGTTAAAACAGCTGTTGTTACCTCTCTTGTCGATCGTGTCCTAAATATTTGCTCTAAATCTCACATCACAGATGAATCAAATTTTATTAGAGACATACTTTTTGGAAACGGTTATCCTATTGTCTTTATTAACAACACAATTAGCTGAAGATTGGCAAGATACTCCCGTAGAACCAAGGATCTTTTAACATGTAAAGTCCCCACCAAGCCCTCAAATATAATTTACCTTCCATATATTCCAAAAGTCACTACAAGTTTAAAAAAAGTTTGCACACAAAATAATTTTTATGAAGTATTTACCAATTATTTTAAAATCATGAATCTCCTAAACTCTGGTAAACATATAAGCCCAGTTACTCGCCATAGGGGGTTGATCAAATACCATGTGACTGTGGCAACTTTTATGCTGGTAGAACCCATCAAAATTTAGAAAAACGCCAACAACAACACAAAGATGACATAACTAAAGCTTTAAATTCTATTAGTACAAATATTTCTTATGATTCTGCTTTAAGCAGTCATATCTATGATAATCCTAGCCATAAAATGCTTTTTGAAGAAACTTCCCTTAATAGCAATGATTTAGGCATAAAACAGGTTGTTCGAGAAGCAGTTGAAATTAGAATCAAAATAAATAGTAATACTTTTATAAATAGGGATTTGGGGGAATATTCGCTTAATGCCTTATATTCAAATATAATTAGAAATGATCTGACTAGTAATATTAAAAAATCAGTAAACAATGCCACTCAACCTGTTACGGATAGACCTTCTAGGCTGCCTGCCAAAAAGGCAAGATTAGGTTAAGAACTTGTCTGTAAGTGTTTCTTATTCCATTTGAATGAATTGTCTTTTTTCACTTCGTTTGATGTACCAGTCCTGGTTGAATATCCTTGAAGTAATGATGCTAGGGCTGTTTTGAAAATTTTTGTTTAGTTTTAACGATTGAATTTTAATGTGAGTTTCTTTTATATTGGTTGTTTCTTCATTTATTTTGCTGAGGACGGCCTTTGGATATAGGGTCAAAATATTCATTTAAAGTTGTGCTCCACTGTCTTATATAAAAATTTGCCTATTGTTCTAGTGTGAAGTTAGACTACAATTCTTACTGCATAATATGTAGAATAATTGTATACTTTACCCCCCCTCCCTTATGTGCAAATATATAGCCAAAAGTTGTTTATAAAGCATTATTATATTTTTATCTTACTGTGGTATATTGCACGATTGAGCGTCAGAGAAACATATTAGAAGAACATTAGGTAGGGCGCATATAATACAAGTACCGCCATTATTACATTAACTAATATTAAATTACGTTCTACTGGAGTGTAAATTATATTCTACTCTACTGTAATTACAATACGGTTTATAGAACAGAGTTTGAAAAATTTACCTACCAGTTTATCTTAAATTACCCTAGGTGCTTAACATACTAATATCTTACCCATTTTGAAGGATAAAACTTGTTTTACAGCAGATACGCCTTTGTCTGTCCTGGCGGCCCTTTGGAACTGAATTTTTTGTGGGGTTTCATACGAGTCTTCGTCCATAATACCGACAGTTTTGAATGCTTTAAATAGCTCACCTTCAATAGTAGGCAACCCCTTGTTGCTGAAAAAGAAAAAAGAATAACGTAATCAGCTCACTACAAATTTTTTTTCGCACTGAAAACTAGTCAGAAGCCAATTAAAAATAGCTTTTAAATAAAAAAAACAAATAAAAAAAACAAATAAGACAAAATAAGACAAAAGACAAAAAACAAAATAAAAAAACCAATTAAGATTTTTCATCAGTGGCACAAGTGGATTCGTGTTTTACAACTTGGCTATGCGAATTCAGGCTGTTATGTCTAATATGAAGCAAAATTTTCTAATTCTTCCCAAATTTGAGGGGTAAATCTAGAGACGTTGTCCAGTTTTACAGGAAAACAAAATAACAATTTGAAGCTTGTTGCATGATCAAGGTTGGAAGGTTCAATGGGGTCTAATTATATCAACTAAAAGGAACTCTCTAAAAAAGAAATTTTTCAAAAAAAAATAAATAACAACTTTAAACTTAAGAAGAGCAAAGTAAAGTCGTATAATAATTCAAATGACCAGAAGTTACTACCAAAGAATAAATGAAATCTAAAACGAAAAAAAACACAAATTAATATAGATGAATAAATAAGTCTTAAAACGAGCAAAAATTAAATTGAATATTTGAGTCGAACTTAAAACGAACAAAAGCTACAGGATTGTGGTTATTCCCCCTCCCCTAATTGTAAAAGTTTTAAAGCATATTACGTCATTTTTGTTTTATTGAAAACTACATGTATTTTCAACACTGTGCTTTTCTCAAAACATAAAAAAATGAGTGGGAATAACTAATAAAAATAATCTGAATATTTAACGTATAATGATACTAATTCCTAAGAATCTCGTCAGTTCAAGATTTGATTTAACTATAATCTGTTTTATATTCTACGTTATAAATATAACAATATGTATAATAAATTTTGTTTTTAGGATGCAAATAGTCGTATTTTGATTAAGTTCGATATCCCCTGAACATTTTCTGAAAGTTTCAACATAATACCCTTAACTATTCCTAAAGTATTTTGACAACCTGGATGCATATTGTGTCTTTTTATTTTGTTTAACATCCAATTCGAGATTTCCCAGAAGTTTAAACTTAATAATATTAGCAATTCTTGATATACTACACCTACGCCTATTGGAAACCACGATGCTTATAGTATCTTAAGTTTAATATCCCTCTCAACATTCTCTGAGTGTTTCAACTTAATACCTTCCCTGACTGTTACGCCCAGATTCGCCCTTTTAACAACTTTGATGTACCTAGTGTTTTTTTAGTTAGTGCAACACTCCCCTCAACATTCCCAGAACTTTTCAACTCGTTAACCTAAGCCATTCGTGGGATACTGCAGATAAGTTGACAACCTGAATGTACTATGCCATTTTGACATGTAGGATGCACTCAAACTATAATTTATTTCAACAGCTCTAGTTATAGCAGTAGAAGTAGCAACATTATTTGCAGCCAGAGTCGGAATCGCAGCAGTAGAAGCAATTCCAGTAATGGTTGTAATCATAAGTTGTCGTATTTGTAGTCGCAAGTAGTCATAGTCGTAGTTGCAAGTTGTCTTTGTCGCAAGTAGCCACAACAACAGTCGAAAGTAGTCACAGTCATAAGTAGTCCCGGTTGCAAGAAATCATAGTCACAACTAGTCAAGGTCGCAAGTTATCGCAGTCGATAGTGGTCACAGTCCTATGTAGTCATAGTCACCATTAGTCACAGTTCCGATCGTAATTCGCCATAGTCACAGTCGTAGTAACAAGTAGTCGCAGTCTCTAGTAGTCAAAGTCACAAGCAGTTAAAATTGCATTCCAAGTCGCAAGTATTTGCAGTAGCCACCAAAAGTATTCACAGTCCCAGTCGCAAGTAGTCGTTATCGAAGTCACAAGTAGTTACGATCACAAGCAATCATAGTCGCAGTAACGAACTGTCGCAAGATAAAATCGCAAGTAGTCTTAGTCACAGCAGTAGTGGCCCTGAAATTTTAAAGTTTATAAGCTTAGCCGTTTCTAAAACATACCTTTTCGATAACGATGCCCCATAGTGCGTTTTAATTTGGTTGAACATCCCTAATGTTTCACCTCAACACCCTTCACCTTTTCGGACATACCAAGATTAAAAATTCCTTCCTTTTCTAATGATAAATTTGTATGTGCACAATTAGAAAATTGCATTATTTACAACCTTTTCTTCAGAAGCTGCGAGGGGGGTGGTATCTGAGGAGGGATAGGTATCATACCTTTTCAGTATTTTGAACAAAGTGGCTATTCAAAATTTTGATCAGTGATGAGGGGGATCTAAAAAGGACGAAGAGGGGTCCTTTGGCCCCAAAAGACTTTCAAACATCCTCCACAGCACACCCTGAAAGTCTCAACTTAATACCCTAAGCTGTTCCTTAGATATTGGAAATGCACCTTTTTGACAACCAGCATGCACATAATGGGTTTTGATGTTGTTCAACAACCTCTCCCTCAACATTTACTAAAAATATTCACCAGGAGAATTAGTCGCAAGCAGTTGCAGTTAGAGTCATTAGCAGTCGCAGTCACAGTCACAAGTAGTGACAGACGAAGTCGCAAGTACTCAAAGTTGCAAGCAGTCTCAATGACAAGTATTCATAGTCACAAATAGTCGCAGTTGTAGTAACAGAAGTCTTAAAAGTTCCAAATTAATATCCTTAGATATTCCTAAGATATTCCAGATACGTCTTCTAGATAATCAGGATGCACATAGTGTGTTTGATTTGTCCAGCATGCCCTTAGCCTTTTCGGACACATCTAGGATCAAACGTCCTCCCATTTCCCAATGATACGCCCTGTGTATTAACAACAAGTAAACTGCACAATTTAAAATCCTAGCCCAAGGGGCTGTGAAGGTGGGAGGAAGGTTGGCATCCTCTGAGGCATAGCTATTAGAAATTTTGACCATTTTGAATAAAATATTTGTTAGTTTTGATCAATGTTTGAGGGCAGGGGACATCTAAGAAGGCTAAAATGCTGGGGAGGGTTGCTGGTGGATTCCAATCAGTTTCTAGTATCCCTCTCAACACACCCAGAAATTTTCTTAGCCATACCTCAGATATTGCTGATATACCCTTTTATTAATCAGCATACAGAAAGCGTTTTGGTTTTGCGCGGTATTCCCCTTGAAATTCCCTGAAATTAGCTGCAGGTAGAAGTAATCACAGGCACAAGTAGTTGCAGTCACAGTTATGAGTACTCGTAGTCAAAAGCAGTCACAGTGGCCGTCGCAAATATTTGCAGTTGAAGTCATAGCACTATCAACAGTAGTACTGGCCCTGATAATTTCCAGTTAATACCTCGAACCGTTCCTAACAGCCTTTTTGACGACCTGGATGTATAGTGTCTTTTAATATAGTTCAATGTACCCCACGACATTCCCCGAAATTTCACCCTAATACCCTTTGCTTTTCTGAACACACCCAGAATCAAACATTCATCTTTTTTTTAATGATTAATCAAAAAATAACTTTCCGAAATAGAAGTTTTTCAAAGAAAAGTAAAGGCCTTATTAAACTTAACATTAGCAGAAATAAAAATCCATAATAATTCAAACTCAAAACGACTAGAAACTACTATTGAACAGTAAATGAAACCCAAAACGAACAGAAATTAAATAAGCAGTCATAGCCAACAAACACACAGCAGGTACTAATATAAATAAATAAATACATCTTAAAACGAGTAAAAATCAAATTGAATATGCAAATCAAGCTTAAAACGAAAAACAATATTTTGCTACTGAAGTATAAATGAAATCCAAACGAACAGAAAAAAAAAAATCAATGCAAACAAACATACAAAACATACTAATATAAATGAATAAATAAATCTTAAAATGAGTGAAACTTAAAGTGAATATGCAAACCAAGCTTGAAACGAACAGAAATCACTACAAACAAGAGCTTAGCTACTGCCCCCTTCCCTAAATGTGAAAGCATTAAGCCTGGCACTACGCAGAAGGCTTGATACCTTTACAGTTAAGGAATGGGGCCAAACTTTTATTTGTAGTGATTTTTGTTCATTTTAAGCTTGATTTGCATACTCAATTAAATTTTTACTCGTTTTAAGATTTATTTATTCATTTATATTAGTACCTGTATTAGTACGACAAACACCTCTTCAATAAATGCGTTCAATTAATCTTAATAATAGGGTTTTTCCCTTGCACCCTGGATAAACCACCGCCTTACCTATTTAAACTAAAAAAAAAAAAACTCAATTAATGTTCAAAAGAAAGAAAAACCTAAACTTCACCCAATTCAAATTATCTTCAACTTTTTAATCTTTAACTAAATATTTCTTTAAACTAATTTTGAAAAACCCAAGGGAGCTCCTAAATCTTAGCTCTTGTGGATGAATGTTCCACACAGCAACTGGGAAAAATCAGAACGTACTCTAGGAATTCAGGTAACCTGAAGGTCAAAAGTATATCGCCTGTTTTAATCATGTTTCAGATATCAACCAAAACAGACCACAAACTGAGTAGGACAGATGACAAGGTGCACCAAGAAAAGAATAGTCATCTGCATTTATAATAGTTGTCAGTGCACGCCTTTGGATTGAATCAAGTTTCAGGCGTGTTTTTAATGTCGACTGCCAAATTATGGCACAATTCTGAAATACATACTTCAGTTTCTTGATAATGTCTAAATTCCGAGAGAGTTTCAGTTTCACAGCCCGAATGTCCTGTAGAGGTTTTCGTCTAGAAATATGGCTAGGATAGCTCGCAAAACCCATTTCTGGTCACACGATCGTTTCTCTAGAAGTCGTAATTCCAGATATTTCTGGATAAAGGGTTCCAAGGCTTAAAAAGCACGATTCATCGACAATTATCACTAATTGATTTACATCTATAGACGTAAGTTTCTTCTAAGGCAATCTCCAGTTTCAACCATCCAGCAAAAAAAAAAAAACAGATTCTTTTGATCAGAATATCTTATTTTTGTTTTCTATATTTACTTTATGTTTTGCGTAATTTCTACTTCCCACATTTTTCATTCAGTGAAAATATGCACACACTTTGCATACCACAAAAAATTCCTCAAAAGGTGGTACTTTGCTCTTTAATCAAGATATAACATTTTTGTCCCATTTTGATTCTAAGGCGAACGCCTTAGAATCTTTTTCTCCCTTTAATAGGTATCATCTCCTTTATTTTTTGCTGCACATACTTACTGAAGTGTTAAAATATTTTCTAAAGGTGATAAATTATATTGTGAATTTGTTGATGGATCTATCTTCGCCCCAGCTCTACATGGGAACTTGAAGAAATCTGGGTAAAAAGATGAAAAGCATCAGATGATTTTCCCACAAACACGCATTGCACTCCCAGCCAAAGGCAGAGAATCAGGAGATCGGTACCTACGCTATGTAGGCCGTTGTTCAGCATGCGAAAAAGTTAAGTAAGTTAATTTTTTATACCAAGTTAGGCTAGGTTGGATGCCGCCGATTTCTGCAAGAATCGGATTTGTAGTTCAATCCATCCCAATCTGCCTAGACATATGTCTTTCAGAATGGTGCTCTTCCACTTAATTACCTCTGCAGGAAGGCTAATCTCACCATTAAAGCGCATATGACGTCCTCTTTGGGATAAATTAGATCTAGACAGTCAGTACGTTAATGCACACACATAGATTAAAATGATACAAATTTGCCCAGTCAAACAACATTTAGATCAGTAAATCTGTTTTAATATATGTCGCTATGTCTGTTGGCTGTAGTCGGGTAGCCTAGTAATAGGCAAACAATACATATGTTCAGTCTAAGTTTGCACTTCGGTCACTTCCTCAAAAGTTTGGATTTTTTTGTTTTCTTCTGGCAACCCATGTTGACCTCCATCTTTCTTACTTCTTCCAGATATGGTTCTTTACAAAAATTGAGCGTAGTATATTTAAATTTTGCAGAAGTCTAATTGAATAATTTGTTCTTTATTTTAGCAAAAATTCTAACTTTTAGTTTTAAGCAAATTTTAACATTAGTTGCCAGGAATAAATTATAGAATGATTTGAGTGAGAAAGAATAAGAATATTCAGCAGTAAATTACTGAACTGATTTGAAAAATTACTGTACTGTCTTTAGCAAAAATTGGTACTCAGGAGACAAGCTTTTTTTATATATATATATTTTTAGCTTTTTGCCTGCTGAATATGCATAGGCCTATTATAAGAAAAAAAAACAGTAAAAAAAACATAAAAACACATGTACCCACTTTAATAACACTTCCTCATTTCCCCATTAAAAGAGCAGCCGTATGTTTGACGTTTTCATAACTCGAAAACATAAATCATAGTTTGAACCTTTTTGCATGAACAGTTTCATCCACAGGATTTATATCCAATTAACTTGTGCATATATTAATAATGTGCCTTGATATATGAAGTAAATTTTAGTCCGCAGCAGACTTTTGAAAGAGCTCTTAGGGGAAGAGAAGCTCATTTCCAATTAATCTCAGGCATGCCTTTGGCTCTGTGCAAAGGGTTAAGAAGTAATAACTTGAGAATGAATCTTGAAAAAAGAACTGCAACAAAATGTATATCATAAATCATACCATATAACGCCAACACTCAAGAAGTGAAGGTAGGTTAATCCTAATGAAATATACCCAAGTATGATACAAATATAATACTTTAGAAACAAATTTGGGCTATATATTTGCACATTAGGAATGGGGGGGGGGGGAGGGTAAAGTATAGCGGGTCTGCATTCAAAATGTGTTAGCCAAAATTATATATTTCGCATCTATTCCGTCACTTGTCTTTGTCTTGTCTCACGCTAAGCCAAAAGAAACTAACAAAAGAAACCGGTTCTACAGTGCGTCAATGGAATGTTGGTGCTATAACAGATAAGTACCCCTGCTTATTATAATTTGCTTTCATGCTATATTATGCGAAAATCATTGCAGGCTTAATGCACAAAGCCATTATCATCAATTGCCGCTCTATTTCATTTCTGAGATTATTACAGTGAACAAAAAACAGAGGAGGGAATTGAAATTAATCTAGGGTATCTATGGCAATCCCACTTTAATGGTAACAAAGAAACGTTTCACGGAGTTTTGGAACAGAGCCAGAGAGAAAACCAACATTCAACAATAATTTTTAGTAGAATAAAACCCTTTGGTTAACTCACACTTGCATACCGTAATATCCTTTTCCAAGATAGCCAATAAGCATGCAGTGTTTCTTCTTTTTTATCCTTAGCCTTTTCTCCTCTGATAGTCCACCTTCGACTTTAGGTAAATCTTCTGTCTTTACTACATCTGAAAATCAAAACGACGAAAATTAATCCAGCAGTTTCCATTATACACAGTAGATTGGGATACAGAAAAAGAAAGGGAGAAAAGAAGATAGAGGTCGAAGAGAGAAAAAAGACCAGTAATTAAGCAAACAAAAAAATCTTCACATGCTTCCAGAAGCTACTCCACCCATGCACAGCAGCTAAATCAACACTTTTACTGAGAATAAAAGATCTCGTCTTCATTTTCTAGAAATACTGATTGTTGCACTAGAACTTTGTTCCACAACAATTTAAATTCTTTGATTTGCACAAAACATAGAGTAATTAAATAAATACCTTCTAGGTCTACTTTTACTTTCTTTGGAGGGTTTTCATCAGCCTGTGGATTAACGGTATTTTCTTTTAGTTCAGCCATATTCAATACTTGAGAACAATACTTTAGGATTTGATGGGTTGCTAAACTAGGATACCTTGGTAAGAGGCGGGCAGCTGAGAGACCTAAAAATAAAAATAGGTTACATCTGCTCTTCATAGTCATGTCTGAGTTTTGTCTTTGTGGAAGTTTTTCTCTTAGACTAAATAGACATCCCAGAAATCATCGTTCCTGATACCATAGACATCTACTATACTTTATTCCATTTTCTATTTCATTCTTTTGTTTTGTCTCCATCTTGACTTGATCAAAATTTGCATGAGCAGATTACTTAAGGTTCATTAATTAGAAAACGTTTTTGTTCAGAATTTCCTGTACTCTGTGCAGCTTGTACCCTTTATAACAAAAGCAAAATCACTCAAATAAAAAGGAAAAGAAGCAATAAACAGTAGATAATACTGCAAAATGTATTGCTAAAGCCATTACTGGATGGGGCACATAAAGCTTACAGCAAAGTATATGTTTATTAACTATTGATTTATCAAGTAATCCAAAAAAAAACCTCGCCTCAAACGTTTATCCAAAGATTAGCTAGCTTTCATACCTTGGATTTTTGCATTGTTAAAGAATTTTAATTTTGGGAATGAACTTCATGAATTGGATATTTATGAAACTTAAAAGACTGGCATCAATCAACTGGCATTACATTGGTCAACACCACTAAATATAGCAGCTGGTTTGTTGGGCCGAAATTAAAACTGCATTCAGTGCTAAGAAGAAAAAAGTTGTGGCACTATTAGTGGCTATAACAGTGCTGGGACATATCTGCAAATAGAAAATAGCTGGAGGCTCAAAATACAGGTTTTGAAAGTCAGACACCCTCCTCCACAAGAATCTTCTAACCTCCACTTTGTATTTGGCAATCCATGATGCAATGTTTTAGGCTAAATAAATACTGAGATTAATCACTCAAACCAAACTTTATTCAGTTATTATTTGTACTTGTATACCCCCAAGTCTGCATTTTCTGCACATTTTCTACAGTCATCAAAGCCCATTTTCTTCATATTTCTCTTTGACAATTAGTCTACAATGTAGAAAAAAAGCCAATTTGAGGTAACAATCTTGTCTCTTGACTTTTCTTAAGGAAAAACTATAATAACAGAGTAGCACCATTTGATTCCCCAATTGTTGAGAAAAGGAATATGTTTGATACTGGGCATCCTAGGGGCATGTTTAAAAAGGCTTTGTATTAAGGTGAAACTTATAGAGAATGTTGAACAAAAGCAAAAGGTACTATGCACATCTTGGTTGTCAAAAGGGTGTATCTGCCAGATCCCATGAATGGCTAAGTTTGTGACTACACCAATTGGGCCAACTGGGCAAGATGAAACTTTCAAGGCATTCTTGGCAATTTTGAATTCAATCAAAATGTAGTATATGCTTCCAGGTTGTCAATAGACCATATTCTCAGAACCTTAAAAAAGACTAAGGTCATTAACTTTCAAAGTTTTAACTTTCAGTTAAAACGTTTTAACTTTCAATTAAAACTTTCAGGGTATGTTGAGCTAAAACAAAGACATTACATGTATCCAGATTGCCAAGAGGCAAATTTGCAATACCCCAGAAATAGCTAAGGGGATTAAGGTGAATGATGTTCAAACAATTTTTCAGAAGAGCTTATTTGGAATATTTCAGGAACAGCAAGGTTATTAAGCTAAAACTTTTGGGGTATGTTGAACTAAATCAAGAGACACAGTTTATGCTAAGATTGCCAAAATGGTGTATCTGTAATATCTCAGGAACAACTAAGGTTAAATAGTTAAAAGTTTTAATAAATGTTGAGCTAAACCCAAATACAGAACGTGCATCCAGATTGTCAAAATGTTGGATCTGCAATATCTCAGGAATGGCTAAAGGTATTAAGTTGAAGTTTCCAGAGGATATTGAACTAAGTCAAAAGACACTACAAATATTTGTGTGGTCAAAAGAGCTATATCTGACATATTCCAGGAACAGATAAGGGAATCAAGTAAAAACTACCAGAACATTTTAAGCTAAATCAAGAAACACCATGTGGATCCATGTTGTCAAAAGGGCATATCTGCAAAATTTCAGGAATAGCTAAGCATATTAAGTTAAAACTTTTGAGCCATATTAAACTAAATCGAAAGATATTATATACATCCATGTAATCAAAAGGATGTACCTGCAATATTTAAAAAATCATATCTCACATGTCAGGTCAAATCAGGTCAATCAAATCATGTCATAAAAATCATGGTCAGTGAGCAGAATCTGGGAATAAGAAATAGGGTCATTGTGGCAAAAAAACTGGCCGCCCTTGGGACCCCCAGTCCCAGGACAGATGGAGCACCTGATGTGGCACAAAGTGATGTAAATAGTGTAAATAGGAACCAAGAAATCATTTGCAGTGAAACAAATTCAAGCTTTGCCAGTGCTGAGTCACTGGTCTCAACAGACAAAGTTTTTGAAACAGCCTGTTTGGGCAGTGAGAGCGAGAGTGACACTACTGGCAGTGAGAGCAGTGGCGAAAGTGAAATCAGAATCAGTCGCTCTTGTACTAGCGGCAATGCTGCTAAGATAATAATCAGAAATGAAAAAAAAACTCTAGAAAAGCTTGTGTTTTTTACACAAATTCTGATACTCTTGCTCCAAAACTTAATGAACTGAAAGCTGTGTGTTTTGATCTCGATACAGACGTTATTTGTGTTTGCGAAATTTGCCTTAGAATTTCAGTGTCAAAATTGGAAGTCTCATATCCAAATCCCAGGATTCAGTCAGTGAAGCAATTTGGATAACCCTGAAGGTCAGAGAGGAGCAGCAATATATTGCAGAACTTGACTGAGAACGGAAACTGTGAATTACTTTTTTTTTTAATTCTGACAGTAGATGGGTTGAGTATGTCTGCCTGAAACTCCATATTGGATCAGAATCCTTTATAATAGGTGTGGTTTACTGTAGTCTATCTGCCCCCAATCAATTTATTTCACACCTAGCTGTAATTGATCCCATGTCTAAGATGAATACCCATGAACATTCAACAATCTTTTTGTTTGGAGATTTTAATATGCGTGATGTTAAGTGGGTTGAAGATATAGGATTCCCCTCTGAAAATAGCCCCTCCTGTGTCACTACTAAACCCTTCACTGGCAACTTACTGGCACAGGTTATAGATCAACCAACACAATTCAGGCACCAGCAACAATGCTCCTTACTAGACTTAGTAGTGACAATTGACCCTGGACAAATTATTTCTACTTTCTATCATCCTGCAATTGGAAGCAGTGACCATATTTGTATATTGACTGAGATACAGGTGAACTTCAAGAAGGAAAATAAATTAAAAATTATCCTTTACAGACTATGGATTGATTTGGCAGGACCTATCAAAGGTAATATGGGAGAGTGTGATGAACAGTGGTAACATAGAAAATAGCTGGGAGGAAATTAAGACAGAAGTCCTAGCTGCAGAAAACAAACATACCTGGGTATACTCGTTGCCCCTCCCAAAAACACTCCCCTTCCTACCCAAAGTAGTCAAAAGGGCTAGAAGGAATATGAAAAAGGGCACAGACCAAATACGTAAATTGCAGATGTGATAACCACTATGACATGTTCAAGAAATGCAGAAACGGGCAAAGAAATTTGAGTCAGAAGATCTTAGAAAACCACAAGGAGGCAATTGCAGTTGATGCAAAGCAGAACCCAAAGGGGTTCTGGCACCATGTCTCAGCAGCTAATCCCTCTAGAAATGGTATCCCTGACCTCATGAAAGACGATGACACAAAGGCCTTAGAGGCTAAAGCTAAAGGGGATTTGCTCAACTCCTAGCCTTGGTACAAATTTCCCCCCTCAGCCCATAGCCAACCCTCCATCCACTTTACCAGAGCAACCAATTGGAGAACCAATGTAAATGACAGCTATAAGTATAGAGAATGTTCTGAAAAGGCTTAAAAGACTGGATGCAAATAAAGCTGCAGGGCCAGATAACCTACAACCCAGACTATCAAAAGAAGCAGCTGAACAAATTGCTGGGCCATTAGCAGTGATGTTGGGGATGTCACTCACTTCCAAAGTGCTCTCAAGTGATTGGAAGCTGACCAACATCAAGCCCATCTTCAAGAAAGGGAGAAAGGACCAAGCCAGTAATTATTGCCCTATAAGTCTTACTTCTGTTGTATGCAAGGTCCTTGAGAGCATCATAAATGATGCACTGGTCTCTCACCTTGAAAGAAATCAGTCACTTTAAAAAGTCAGCATGGTTTCCATGAAGGTCACTCAATTGACACAAACCTCATTGAATCATATGATTTTGTGACCAGACTCTTGAATGATGGCCTTCCGATGGATGTCATATTGCTTGATCAAGCTAAAGCCTTTGATAAAGTACAACATCAACTTCTTCTCCTGAAACTGGAAGCATACATGGTGCATGAGGATATAGTTGCCTGGATACAAGCCTTTCTTACTGGAAGAACTCAGAGGGTAGTATGTTATGATGCCCCTGGTAAAACTGTTTATTCTGATGAAATTTCTGTCATTTGTGGAGTTCTACAGAGCACAATCCTGGGGCCCATGTTGTTCAGCATGTATATTAACAACTGTGTGACTCACCTAAAAAAACCCACCAACACTATATGCTGACAATTGCAAGCTCATAGGACAGGCCCAAATTACCTCCAATTGCTCAACAATACAGGCGGATTTAGATGAACTATCTAGATGGTCTTCTGAGTAGTGTTTGCAGTTCAACATATCAAAATGCAAAGTCCTGCATCTTGGACACAACAACCCTAGATGACCTTACCATATTGGAGATGGCCTACTTGAAGCTGTAAGTGAGGAGAAGATCCTGGGTGCTATTGTCAGTGACAAAATCAAGTTCCAAAGCAACACGAGCTCAAGTTGCTAAGGCAAATCCAGCCCTAGGGCTCATAAAAAAAAAACATTCACCACCACGAAGCTGTCTGTGGTCAAGAAGCTGTACAAAGCTACTGTACATCGACACCTGAAATTAGGAATGACACTAGTGTCTCCCCATTATAAGATGGGGGCTAAAGCACTAGAGAGTGTCCAAAGGCAAGCAACAAAGCTCATACCAGCTTTGCAAGACAAGCCATATGAGGAGCACTTTGTTTCCCTCAAACCCCCCATCCTAGTCTATCAAAGGAAGAGATAAGACACAATTGTTACTCAGAAACTGCTTGAAAGTGACCTCTTGGGTCAGGTTTTCTCCTCACCCCTTGCAGGTACAACAAGAGGTCACATAAAGAAGCTGCAGGTCCCCCATTGCCATTGACGTAAGTGCCAGCACTTATTCTCTCTACACACTGTCCCTCACTGGAACAGCCTCTCAAAAGCCACCATCCAGTCCCAAACCATAGATGCACTCAAGAAATAAAATGGTGAGAAATTATAAGTGTAGCAAGCCTAGGCAGAATCAAACTCATTTGATCCAATTATTCCAAGGACAGTAAATATTTGAAGAAAACTGAGGTTGTCTTGATTTTTAGAGCAAAATATTGTTGTTTTATGCTAATCTGCTTAAAATCCCTTGCAATGAAGACACCTCAATTTAAATTTCAGAACTACTAGAACCTCAACTGAAAACAAATCTTGCTGAATGGATTCTTGACATTTTATTTTATTTCTTTAACAAGAAGATTCTATTTTATTTTGTCTGCAAGTTATAAAGTAAAAGTTCTACAGCTTAATTATAGATTTTTTATACTGTTTTGTTCATTTTGACAATAGCCTTACAACCACTGTTTTTGGGAAGAGTGTTAATTTGGAATCAAGCATGTTATTATATCTATGTGTTGCCTTTAGAACCCCCAATAGATTAGTGTGGAGCTACATTTGGAAATAAAATAACAAATAACCCCAAATTCTTACCTTATAATATGCAGCATGTTTTTATTAATTCTATTACCATGTTTACTTCTGTTACTATCAATTTTCATTAATCAGTTTTTTTTAATAATATTTAATTGGGGAATTAACACATGGGGAATACATAATCAAATTAACACATTGGGAACATATAATATGGGCAATATATTTGAATAAGTTTAGGTTAGGCTAAAATGGAATTTGCACCAAAACCAATAATTATGTTTAGAAAGAGCATAAAAAGGCATCAAGTGGTATGTTCACTATATTTCTAGGTATGTTCACTATAATGTATCCAATATTTACCCCAGACAGTTCTTCTCATTTCTTCTGGCAGGAGCCACATAAAGAAATATATTACGCAGCACCAATGGACTTTGGAATTATGTCTGACAACCACTTTGATCTGTCAGTTGCAGCTTCCCCAGCAATCTTTAGCCAGTGTTTGTACCATCTCCTGCCCTTCCTACAGAAGCCCCTCATGGCTTGATCCTTTTTGAATTTTGCAAAATTTTCCTCATCTGTCCTCCCTGATGTTGTCTCCAGGATGGTACTGGCTTGCAGATAAGGATGTCTGAACATATTGTACCTTTGGATGCAAAGTGTAGCCAAAAAGTATGAGGCAACCTCTTTTGATGATAGAGGACAGTTCTTCAGTCTGGCCACAACAGCTTCTTACCTTGCTATCCAAAATTATAGACCATCTGCTGATTTGGAGTATATAGTGAAGGCAGCAGTGATCAAGCATGTCCATGTAAGCTCTGAATTTGGTCATTGTCAAGATATCATATCTGGCCTATAGCACCTTTTTCAGACTAGTAAAGACTCCCCAATCACTTGGTATCTGGGCAGAAATGTCTTTACCAGCTCCACCATCTGGCGTTAAAATAAACATAAGGTACTTGAATTTGTTGATGATTTCAATTGGTTTGTTGTCCATGAGGATTTGATATAGAGCAAAATGGTTGAGAGCCATCGCTTTAGTGTTGGAACTGTTTATGGTAAGCCCAATGCACTTTGAAGTCTTGGAGACATGATCAATCATGTCTTGTAAGCAATTGGCTGTGGTTTTCAACAAGGCAACAGTGTCTGCAAAATCAAAGTCTGTTTGGGGTTAAAGAAAGCCATCCAGTTAATTATAGACAACACCCCTGTTGTTGCTCAGGCCATTATGCGTTATTCAATTTATTGCATAGTTCAATAATGTGGGCAATAGGGGGCATCCCTACTTGACACCAGACTCAACTGTAAACTTGGGAGTATTATTACAGGTCTCAGTATCCATGTATTTGCTTTGGAGCATGTTGATGAGGTCCTGTCAGGCTCTATCTTCAGCCTTAATCCTTGATACCTATTCTCTGACAAGGGAATCAAAAGCAGCAATATACCTATCTGAAAGTTGACAAAAATGTTTCACCTCAACTTTGAGTTTTCAATTTCTATTTTATTACCTTTAGTTGCTGAAAATGCAATTCTTGTTACTTGAGTAGAATATTAGGCCCTATCAAGGGCTTTTTCTAAATTTGAGAAATAAATTTAGACATATTCAAATCCATAGCCTATAAGGTGGGATTGTAACAATTTTCTTGTGCTTCATTTGAGCAGAAGATGTATTTTACAAGGTTTAACTTTTATAACAAAAAGTTCTTGAGGCCCATCAAAGATCAGTGCCCTCTGGAGGGAGAAGAAGGGGATGGAAGTGCTTCAAAATATCTACCCAAGAGATTTTTGGCTGCTGATGCTTTCTTGAAAGTTCTATTTACCTATCTAAACTGCATTCTAAGAAAGGAAACAGCCCTAAGACTAAAATTTTACCCAACAGAAAATTTTATTAATTTGGACTCTTCACAGAACCATCAAGAGGGGGGGGGGGGCTAGTTTTCCTTTCTGAGTGAAAAAATTAATATATCTAGATGGGATAATAGAAGGGACCATATACTGTTTTCTTTTTAACCCTATTTTAATGCTAAAATTATATACAAGTTTAACTAAATTAATCCAAAATTCTACCAATTTATCAGCTTAAAACTAACACTAGCAATAGGCCTAGCCTAGGTCTGTGCTACCACTCCCCTCTCCAATGAGGGTAAGAAAAAGGCTATTACAACAAATATAGGCTTGTCCATGTTTTATAAGGGGAAAAACAGGAATTCTGAATTTTTATAAACTAAAATTCTACTTTAGCTACTTTTGGCTATCTTGGAAAGGAGTTAGGTTAGGAAAATGAAACTTTCAGGGATGGGTCTACAGACTAAAGTATGGGTACTGTTCTATTAGCTGCAAAATATGCAAGAAGTGAAATTTGGTTAATGCTATTGAAATAAAATGAAATAGCATAAAAATATAATAGTTTAGAAACAAATTTTGGCTATATACTTGCACATTAGGGGTGTGGGGGTGAAGCATAGCATATATATAAAACGTTACCTAACCTAGGTACCTTTTTACCCCCTTCAATCCCAAAAAACTAAAGTTTAAATATTGTAAATGGAGTGAGAAACCCCTGTTTGCAATGCTCAGCATAGGAATTCTCTGTTGAAAGAATCTGGTTGACTAGTTTCTTTTATCATGTTTACTATACAATATCTTGTGTGTTTTACAGCTAATAGAACAGTACCAAAGTATGTCCCAGGAAGGTATTTTGAAGAATCTACCTCCACTCTAGAGGGTCCTGAGATTTGACTACATGGCATTATATTGAGATTTGGCTATTGGCATACCTATTAAAATTTTGACAAAACATCAAATTTTCAGTTATCAGTTTCTTTTTCTCTGGCTTTAGTTCTGAAAATGCAATTCCTGCTATTTGAGTAGAATTTTAAGCCATATCAATGTTTTCTTTTTTCAAAATTTAGGAAATATATTTGTATATCTTTAAAACTTTATGAATTAGGGGTAAATTTTTGGCAGTTCATATTACTGACTTACAAATAAAGTAACATACCACTTGGTGCCTTTTTTTATTCTCATTACAAATATAATAATCATTTTGTTGGAAATGAATTTTACCCCCTATATATCAATTCTGGGCATATATTTGGGTAGACTTAGAATTGTGACTTCTGATAAGGAGACATATTAAGAAAACAATTCTCACTTTAAAATATGTATAATGATCCTAGTTAACATATTATCCAAGGGGAGAACCTTTATCATCAAGTCTTTCCTCTTTTTTGCTTCTTTTTCCAACTTAAAAGAAACAAATTTCAATTTTCTCCATGCTAAAACACAATGCATAAATCTTTCAAAATTGCTGCTATAAATTGCCAAATAAATTGTTCTTACAGATAGCATTCATCCTGGTCATTGTTAATTCCATTTTTTTTAATGATAGATAAAGCAGTGGCAAAAATTCAAAATATTAATATAACCTAACCTAAACTAACTTTAATTCAAATCAATAGACTTGGTCAAGGCTCCAGCCTTGACAAAGTCCATTGAAGTTGGCTGGGATGAATACTATCTATAAGAACAATTTATTTGGCAATTTATAGCAGCAATTTCAAAAGATTTATACATTGCATTTTAGCATGGAGAAAATTGAATTTTATTTCCTTTAAGTTAGAAAAAAGAGGAAACACTAGATGATAAAGGTTCTCCCCTTGGATAATATGTTAACTAGGATCATTATACATATTTCAAAGTAAGAATTGTTTTCTTAACATGTGTCCTTATCAGAAGTCACAATTCTAAATTTTAACCTAATTTTGCACATTAGGGAGGTGGGGGTAAATTTTATTTCTGATGCAAATAAGAGGCAAATTTAAACTTTATCCCCATCCCCTCTAATGTGCAAATATATAATATAGGCCTATAAAAAGTGAGGGTAAAATTCATTTCCAACAAAAATGATTATTATATTTGCAATGAACACAAAAAAAGCAGTCAATATATACCAAATCATATTATTGAGTTTCAAATAAAGTGAATACACCATTCAATGCCTTTTTTTATGCTGATTACAAATATAATAAGAATTTCTATTGGAAATGAATTTCAGCCCCCCCCCCCTATAGGCTATACCTAACCTAACCCTGAATTGGCATATATAGGGGGGGGGCTGAAATTCATTCCCAATATAAATGCTTATTATATTCGTAATCAGCATTAAAAACGGCATTGAATGGTGTATTCACTTTAGTCCTAACTCAATAATATGATTTGGTATATATTGACCAAAAAAAGCATTGAGTGGTATGTTTACTTTATTCATGCATCACTAATATGAACTGCCTAAAAGTTACCAAATTAGGATTAAGCCAAGTTGTGAAGCCGAAAACAATTTTGTTGTAGGCCTACTTCATTTGAGCAGAAGATCTATTGTGCAAGGTTTCACTTTTATAGCACACAGATTGTTAAGGTTAGGACCCTGTAGAGAGAGAAGGAGTGGAAGTAGGAACTTTAAAATACCTTCCTGGGACATACTTTAGCCTGCAGACCCATCCCTGAAAGTTTCATTTTCCTAACCTAGCCCCTTTCCAAGAAAGCGAAAAGTAGAATTTTACCAAACTTAATGCAAACATAAACAACTTTGTAAAACAATTGTTCTAAAAGCAAAAGCTCACCTTAGCCTATGCTAGGCCAAATACCATGAAATTTTTATGGTTTGATTGTTTCCGAAAAATATTATATCGATAAATTTCTTTGCTCAAAAATCAAAGTGAGCTAAAACTTAAACAAAATTCTTATGCAGTTTAGATAACTTACAGTTCATAAATCTTGGACTCAGAACACGTTTACTCGATTTAAAATTTATAAGCTTCTAGCGAGATCTGTCCTTTTTATTAAAGGCTAGGCACACGTGCCTGATTTCGGAAACCGATGTCAGCATCAGTGGACAAACGATAGCGGTAAGAAAAATTTTGTTGAAAGAAAAATTTATTGCGCAAAGCTTTCAAAACAAAAAATCATGGACACAAATAGTCAACTGGAGTTTATTAATAGTTATTTGACTGAATACAGCTCAGTAGTGGGTTTTTCACCACAGATACTTCAGGCTGACTTGCATCCTTATTTTTTGTGATGATCATGATGAAAATCAGCACTTATTTTGTAAATCGGCACCGAAAACTAGAAAATTTTTCAAGCTCAAATCGACGCCGATTTCTTTTAAAATCGGCGCTGATTTGGAAATCAGCTATGTGTGCCCAGCCCTTAAGGGCTGAACAAACGTAGCTGATTTCGGAAACTGATTTCCAGCGCCGATTTAAAAGAAATCAGCGTCAATTTGAGCTTGAAAAACTCTAGTTTTCGGCACCAATTTACGAAATTCAGCGCCGATTTTCATCATGATCACACAAAAAATAGGGATACAAATAAATAGTCAGCCAGAGATGTATGTAGTGAAAGACCCCGCTACTGAGCTTAGAACTAAACTGAGAACTAAGCTGAGATCAATCATGCAACTATTAATAAAACTCCAGTTGACTATTTGTGCCCATGATTTTTTGGTTTGAAAATCTCGCACAATAAATTTTTCTGTCAACAAATTTTTCTTACCGATATCGTTTGTCCACTGATGCTGAAATCGGTTCCCGAAATCAGCTGTGTGTGCCGAGACCTTTAGGGGAAAATTATTATGTATAATCCATTTTTGTTGATTCTAGAAGAAATAGGACAGAACGGGTGCATTCCTTGTCGTGATCATGATTATTTTTTAATAATGATTAATTTTTTCGACTGAAATCTGTTCCACATCACCTATATTAAATATAATATAATACCAATATTAACATAACTAAGTATAATAATAAAAGCAAACTAGTCCTAATTCATATTTAGTTGTAGCTTAGTTTCTTCAACATTTGACATAATTCATATTAGTTTGAGATCAGAATAAATTGAAATATGATCTAACCTACTCTGGTGTATTTAAACAAACAGAAAGTGACAAAATTCGTGACCTTTTTTTTAGTTTTGGGCATAGAAGTAAATGATTGATCTTTCCTTTTTCATCAGTTTCATGTTTAAGGTACAATGATCAACATTATAAAGCCTTTAGAATTAGAATCTGTTGTTAAACTAGTTTGTTAAGACTTTAGAGATTATTGTATTCAGGCTATAAATCCAAATTTATCTATGAAAAATTCTATATGATAAGACTTTGTTATGCTGAACTGAATGGAGTTTTACAACTACTACTACTACTAACAACTCACCGCAGCACCAAGCCGCCTGAGGCCAACACAGCTACGCACGCTCCTCCTCCATCCCAGTCTATTCAAAGCCTCCCTTTTTACACCCGCCCATGAATTTCCCATTTGCTTTAAATCTTTCTTTATGACGTCCTCCCACCCCAAACGGGGACGACCTGCTTTCCGTTTAGTCCTAGATGGTTGGCCGAAAAGAACAATCTTCGGCATTCTGTCATCCTTCATCCGCACAACGTGCCCCAACCACCTCAACATTTCTTTCATTATAGTCTTAGAGAGCGGTATTAAACCACATTTTTCGTACAGCCTATTGTTTGAAATACGGTCAGTCAGCTGGGTACCCAGAACAATCCGTAAGCAATTTCTCTGGAAAACATTCATCCGCTTTTCGGAGCGTCCTCGCTTCAGAGCCATATTTGATCAATGTCATCACTGTAGCTTGTAATATTCTAATCTTGGTTTGCAGACTTATCTTCCAGACTTTTTTTAACTGTGAAAAAACACCCTGAGCCTTGGCTATTCTATTTTTAACATCTTCACTGCTCCCACCATCTTTACTAATAATACTACCAAGGTAAGTGAAGCTGCCCACCTGATCAATCTTTTCATTACCCAACGTCACCTTTTCATCTTCATTTATTCTTAGCCTTAGTGACAGTCTTCCTAACATTAATTTTCATACCAATTCTAGCACCCTGAATTCGCAAAACATTTAAAACTTCATTCATTATGCCCAAATTTTTCTCTAGGATGCTTAAATCATCAGTATAATCTAAGTCTAAGAGAGTTTATCTTCCCCATTTGATTCCGTGATCTCCCACTGCCTTTCCTGTACTCCTTAAAACAAAGTCCATCAAAATGATCCATATACAGGGGGATAGAACAAAACCCTGTTTAACTCCTGATTTAGTACGAAACCAACTGCTAACCTCATTTCGTACCTTAACCTCAGCAGGGTTAATCTCGGACATAGTACTCATAACTTTAATGTATTTGTCTGGTATACCATACAAGGATAAGACCTTTACTGAAGATCTTCTATTAACAGAATCGAACGCTTGCTCATAATCTATAAAACTGAGGTGTTTAAACTCAGGTAAGGTGTTTGAAAACTCAGACACTTCTCAATTATTAGCCTAAGAGTGAAAATTTGGTCAACACATCTTCTACTTTTTCTAAAACCGCACTGTTCTTCTCTTAAAACTTTGTCTGTGGCATCTATCAGTCTAAAATGTAACATATTACTAAGTAATTTACTACCGACAGAGATCAGACTAATGCCTGGATAGTTACCACACTCGCTATCATCACCTTTTTTTATAAAGTGGCTTAATTAAGGTTTTCCTAACATCTTTAGATACTTCCCTTTTTTCAAAAATAATGTTAATAATCTTCAGTGACTTATTCCAAACCTCAGAGCCACAATATATAAGAAACTCATTTACCACCCTATCAGCACCTGGAGCCTTATTATTCTTTAATCCTTTTAGTACTGTTGCTAATTCCTCCTCACAAAACAAATCTTCCTTCACATCCAAGGTATCACAAACTTTTTAATTTTCCTCTGTATTTTTTCCTGCAACTCCATCTCGGTTAAGCAAGTTCTCAAAATGTTCGGCCCATCTCTCTTTAGTTTTTTCCTTATCGCTAATTGCGAATAGAGTTTTGAACTTCTTAATTCTTCCTAACTCCTAAATAGGCTAGCCTATTCAATTCTTATGAATTTTTAATCTTCACAAGAAAGCACTATAACAAAAAAAGAATAGTACTTGACTGATTTGAAAGCTAAAATTTTATATCTGTAGGTCAAAAATCCCATTAGACTCTAAATACTTACTCAACATGAAAACCATATTCTCATACAGGAATATTTGCTTAGAATTTTTTCCAACACAGGACCTGAGAAGTTATTTTCAAGCAACCAATTCTCTCCAGGATACCGACTTTTCATGATCTTAGGAGCTGTTGGTGGAATAAAAGTTTCAGAGATGGATATACAGCCCAAATAAATATCATAAAACTTATTTTTAACTCTTCACTATTGCTCAACATGAATAACTAATAAACCATAATATAATTAGTAGCAATTCTGTTATTTTCATATATGTAATTCAAGGATGCCAGCAGAAAATTTTCCAGGAGGGGGGGCAGACGCCAAAACAGCAGTGGTGGCTGGGTGACAGTTTAGATGGTTTACGGCACCAAAATACGACTTTAATCTGAAGAGGACGAATTTGCAATCAATTTAAAATCCTGAGAAGCTAATTGATTTTAAAATATCAATAGCTATATTTAAGGCTTCCTAGTTGCAAAAGAAGTAATGCCACACGGTGGTAGTACTGGATTCAAGCAGGTTGATTTGCTTTATTTTTAATGAAATTATGCTATGTTTAGTGATCTGTAATTGCATATCAGGTATAATAAAGGGGTGTGAGTCAGTGTTTAGCTAGGGGTAGGGTAAATTCTTACAAAAGTACATTTTAATGGACATACTACTTACTCTTCATGAGGCTTCAGATAAATGTTGAGAGAGGAAGGGGGAGTAGGAATTAATTAAAATGTTTCTCTTTGCAGCTAATATGTTACATTCCCATATCTACCAGCACAGAGGTGAAAAAGGCAAGGCAGGTCATCCTCAGCCCAGCCATGAAGTTTCTGTGGGGTAGCAAATGCTGCTAGGAACTTAGTTTTCAGTCATTTCAATGGTAATATTTTTCTTCTTATTTATATGAAGTACCTCAATATATTAAAAAAAAATATATATCATGATTTTATCAAAAATAAAATCCTATTGTAGAGGTTGTGATGGATTTAGTTATGTAGGAGATCAAAAGTCTCACAGAATTTTCATCCATCCAAACAATAATCCTCCTTTTCATCTGGCCAAACTTCTTTAGTAATAAGGACTTTTCACCAAAATTACTATTCATCTCCAATTTTTTTGTATATTCAAATTTTATTCAAAATTGAAATTGCAAATTTAAACGTAGAATGGTACTAATCAATGTACAATTATTGATTTAAACATTTTAAAAGCAATTGACCAGGGATTTAAGGGAACGATGCCTCAAATTATATCTTGGTTAAGCCTGGGTATGATTTGGAAACAATCAGAAATTGAATACAAAAGAGCTTTTCAACTGAAATCAAGGAACAGATTTGAAACCTATTTAAACAGATTATTCTCTGTATGGAGGGGGCTGTCTTCTCCTTAGCTCTTTACTCTTTACTGTGAAGTTTGGATTTTTCCCTAATTTTTTAAGAAAATTTGCAATTGGAAAAAAATATTCTTCAAAGCACTAAAAAACTTTTTTTAATGAGCAAGGTGTTGAAAAGTGGATAGTCCCCCTTATATACAGAGTGATTTGTATTTGTTTTAAGTTTTAAACTTGCTTCTTACTTTAGTTGAAAAGCCTTTTCTATTTATTAAATTACATTTCACGAAACTATGCTAACTGGCTCAATAGTAATCAAAACTCTAAAAAACGGAATTTTGATAACAATAGAAATATCAAAAGAATTGGATTTTAATGCTGATTTCAAATATGTTAGTTTCATTAAATTTAGTCTTACCCATCAAAAGCTAAGAGCCTGAGAAAATTTGTTGGATTTTCGGAAAAAAGGGGAAAAGACTCACTTGGAGTCATATAACTTTAATGAAAAAAAATCTCCATCAGATCGAGCGTATAAAAGAACCCTACTGAAGATGTTTCAAGCTCATATCATAGGCAGAGCAATCCCGCTGCCTAAGTAAAGAACGATGTTGGCACAATGTGTTATTTATTTTTTTTGTTTTCCATACCAGGGCACTTCGTATCGAAGGAGTTGTCGCAAAAGCTTCGAAAAGGCCTTATTTGATTGAAAATCGGAGTGGCTCGCATCATTGCCAATCTTCGAAAAGGTCTGGTAAGCAACTAGACCCCCCCCCCCAGGCCCATCATTTCCCCAACCAAGTTCCCGATAAATTTTTAAATTGCCAATTGATTTAGCATAGTTATTTTTCTAAGAGAAAACAAGTTTTTGAGGCGAATACTCCCCCACAACCCTAGGGGCACGGGTTTGAAGTTATGCCCTGCAGACATAAAAGAACGATGTTGGCACAATGTATTTTTTTTTTCCTTTAGAGCCGGGCATTTCGTATCGAAGAAGTTGTCGTAGAAACTTCGAAAAGGGCTCATTCAATTGGAAATCGGAATGGCCTATGCCCTTTTTAATAGTGGAAAGTGATTGGAAGTTGACCAACACCCCTTCCACGCCCACCATTTCCCGAAACGCATCCAATCAAAATATTAAGATAGCCATTTTGTTCTGCGTAGTTGATTTCCGGATAGAAATTATGTTTTTGAGGAGGATACTCCCCCACATCCCTCAGGGCAAATGTTGTAAGTTATGCCCTGGGGGCATATAAGGTTTTATAGAAATTATTGTCTTTCTATAAAGTAAAAAACTTCAAAAAAGGCTCATTCGATCGGAAATTCATAGGGCTAGTGCCCTTTTTAATAGTCGAAAGTGATTGGAGGGTAACTAACCCCCCTCTTACGCCCACCTTTTCCTCAGACACATCCAATCAAAATTTTGAGATAGCCATTTTATTCAACGTAATTTTAAGTTTTAGAAATTAGGTCTTTGAGGATGACACCCCCCCCCCTCAAATCCCTCAAGGCAAGGGTTATAAGTTATACACTGGGGGCGTGTAAGGTTTTTACAGAAAGCATTGTCGCAGAAACTTCAAAAAGGGCTCATCCGATTGGAAATTGAAATGGCTAGTGCCCATTTAATAGTCGAAAGTGATTGTAAGGCAACTAAGACCCCTTCCACGCCCACCATTTCCCAAAACACATCCAATAAAAATTTTGAGATAGCCAATTTGTCCCACGACGTTCAAAGTTCAGGAATTTATACCTTTGAGCATGACATTCCCGCCACAGTCTTTAGGGAAAGGGCTATAAGTTATGCCCTGGGGATATATAAGGGTCTTATTAAAATCTTTGTCGTAGAAACTTGAAAAAGGGCTAATTCAATTTGAAATTCAAAATGCTAGTGCCCTTTTTAGTAGTCGAATGTGATTTGAGGGCAACTAACCCTCCTCTAACGCCCACCTTTTCCCCAACACATCCAATCAAAATTTTTAGATAGGCATTTTATTCAACGTAGTTGAAAGTTTTGGAAATTAGGTCTTTAAGGATGACAACCCCTCCCCTTAGCGCTCAGGGCAAGGGTTGTAAGTTATGCCCTGGGGGCATATAAAGTTTTTATTGAAAGGGCTTGTGCCTTTTTTAATAGTTGAAAGTGATTAGATAGCGACTAATGCCCCTCTCACGCCCACCATTTTCCCAAACACTTCCAATCAAAGTTTTGAGATATCCATTTTTGTTCAACGTAGTTAAAAGTTCTGGAAATCAGGTCTTTTAGGATAATAACCCCCTCAGAGCCCTTCAGTGCAAAGGTTGTAAGTTATGCCCTGGGGGCACTATGCCCTGGGGGCATAGTTATGCCTATAAGGTTTACATAGAAAGTTGTTGTAAAAATTTGAAAAGGGGCTTATTTGATTGGAAATTGAAATTGCCCTTTTTAATAGTCAAAAGTGAGTGGAGAGTAATAACCCCCCCCCTCTTACGCCCACCATTTCCGCAAAAACAGTCAATTAAAGTTTAGAGATAGCCATTTTGTTCAACGTAGTTGAAAGTTCTGGAAATTATGTAGTTAAGGATGACAAGCCCCCAGAGCCCAAAGGGCAAAGATTGTAAGTTCTGCCCTGGGGGCATATAAGGTTTTTATAGATAGAGTAGTCGTAAAACTTCAAAAGGGGCTCATTCAATTGGAAATTGTGAGGGCTAGTGCCCTTTTTAATAGTCGAAAGAGAATGGAAAGTAACTAACCCCCTCTCACGCCCACCATTCCTCCAAACACATCCAATCACAATTTTCAGATAGCCATTTTGTTCAACGTTGTAGAAAGTTCTGTAAATTCAGTGTTTGAGAATGACCCCCCCCCCCAAAAAAAAAAAAAAAAAAACTCGGGGTAAGGGTTGTAAGTTATGCCCTGGGGGCATATAAGGTGTTTATAGAAAGCGTTGTCGTTTCAAAAAGGGCTCATTCGATTGGAAATCGAAAGGCCTAGTGCCTTTTATAATAGTCGAAAGTGATTGGAAGGCTTGATATTTTTATAGTAAAGATCGATGTTACTATAATGTATTATTTTTATTGTTGTTGTTGTATAGACCAGGGCACTTCGTATAGAAGGAGTTGTCGTGGGAACTTCGAAAAGGGTTCATTCGATTGAAAATAGAAAGGGCTGATGCCCCTTTTGATAGTCGAAAGTGATTGGAGGGCAACTAATCCCCCTCCCATACCCACCCTTCCAATTGCCCATTATGTTTAAAAACTAAATTTTGCCTTAAGATAAATCAAAAGGCACTCTGTTAATGCTAATTCCCAATAAGGCATCTCAGCAGTATCCCAAGAACTACTGAGGGTATTATGTTCAAACTTTTGGGGCTACTTCTGCTCTTAAAATTTAACCAAATCAAAATAGCGTAAGTGTATCTAGGCTATCAAAGAAGGTAAACAGATTATTTTGCAAATGGTATCAAGTTTTCCGTTTCAGGTCAACTAAAGGAGGTATAAAACTAAATTAAACACTACTATTTGTGTCCAGATTTTTAAAAGGGTGTATGTTGTTAAAAATTGCTGCAAAATTTTCTCCAGCATACAAATAGCAGGCCAAACTATAAAGTCTTAAAAAACGAAAAGATTTAAACTATTATTTTCTTTTTCCCTTAAAAGACTATGTCAATATAAAACGAACAGAAATTAATTAAAAAAAACTTTCTCCACAAAATAAGTTTTTCAAAGAAAAGTAAAGAAGTCTATTAAACAAAAATGAGCAAAAATAAAATCAAATAATCCACCAAGCATAAAACTACCACAAATCAGCATCAATAAATAAATGAAACCTAAAACGAACAGAAATTACAATAAATAACCGAGTCAAACTCAAAACAAAAAGAAATTAACATAAGTAGGGCTCAAAACCCCTATGCTTTCCCAAGGCCAGAACATAATTTGTACTTTACTGAAAAAATATAAATGTTTTTACTTTTATAACTTTAATAAATCAAATAATATTAACATTTTGATTACTAAATAACAGTATATGTATATTAAACTGACAATGCACATTCATTTGTATTTTTTTCAGTAAAGTACAAATTTTGTTCTTCCCAAGGGAATGCCCTATGCCTTCCCAAGGGAAGGCATAGGGGTTTTGAACCCAACTTATGTTAATTTCTGCTCGTTTTGAGTTTGACTCGGTTATTTATAGTAATTTCTGTTCGTTTTGGGTTTCATTTATTTATCGATGCTGATTTGTGGTAGTTTATCGCTTGATAGATTATTTGATTTTATTTGTGCTCATTTTTTGTTTAATGGAGTTCTTTACTTTTCTTTGAAAAACTTATTTTGTGGAAAAAGTTTTTTTAATTAATCTGCAAAAATGTGGAATTTTGTAATTCTTACCAGAAGAAAGATCACGGATGCGTGTGTATTTGTTGTTTTTTTTTCCCAGCGATGATCGTATCGACCAAGTGGGCCTAGAACGTCACGATAGGGATTATTTTCATGGAAATGAAGAGTTCCTATGCCCTTTTTAAGTGACCAAAAAAATTGGAGGGCGGCTAGGTCCCTTCCCACGTCACTTTTTTCCCAAAATTGTTCAATCAAAGTTTTGAGATAGCTTTTTCTTCAGCATAGTTGAAAGGGCTGATAACTATGTCTTTGGAAATAGAATGGCCCTCCTAAAGCCCCTGGGGAAAGGTTTATAAGTTATAAAAATCGCTCTTTGTTTTATGTGTTATCGGGACGTATGCATACATTTTTTGGGTGGGGAGAGGAGGACGAATTTTCTGCTGGGAGAATTTTCAATAGTTTCAAGGGGGTGAAATTTTAAGAAGAAATTTTACGGTTGGTGAATTTGTGAGAATTCATAAACAAAATTTCTTTATATGTCTTGCTTTCTCTTTGCCGATTTAATTTTACGCGTGGAGATGTTAAGGCTAATAGTCCGGAGCAAATCTTCCCGAATTGAGTTGCCCAGAGGATATTTCTATGGGGAGGGTGATTTCTCCGTGGAGATGGAGCCAGGTAGCCTGGCGTTATTTAAAAAACAGTCAGAAATAAAAAAAACAAGTTTTTCAACTGATAGTAGGGAGCAGCATCAAAACTTAGAGCAAACAGGAACTATTGCGCATATGATGGGTTGCCCTCTCTTCAACATCTCGCTCTTTGCGCTAAAGTTTAAATTTTGTCCCAATGCTTCAAAAACGATTCCCAAGCACAAGGGTCGTTTAATTAGAACAATAAGCAACTTTTTTTAAAGTGCCAAAAAAAGTGTAGCTTGAAGAGCGAGGTGTTGAGGAGGAGGGCAACTGCCCTCATTTATGTGATAAATTCTTTTCGTTTTAAGTTTTAATGTTGCTCCTTACTTTCAGTTGAAAATACTTGTTTTATTTCTTTATTTAATAAAGATTAGAGACAAACAATTTTCTAAAGGCAATGGAAGAAGTATGTCAATTAAAGTAAAAGTATTTAGAAATGAAAAAAAAGTATGTAGTTGCACCAATCTTTAAATGTTCAAAAATGTTTACCCTTTAAGTGTTACTGGATATTGACCATTTAACAATTAGAATCTATTCAAGGGTAGTTTTGGCTCCCATTAACGGCAAAATCGTCCAAACTGTTCTTACTAGCATCCCATTGCAGGGGTTTTTGAGCTGCCAAGAGAAATGCATAGTTGAAGCACTGAAGCCTTGTATCGAAACGAAAGCATTGTACACCTTAGCACCCCTTTAAATCTACATTAAAATTTATGCTACTCTCCTTCTTCCACCTCTTTAAATAAAATTATTTTTAAATTTACCCATGTTAGCGTCCAAACTCTCAGTAAATAAAACCACCGATCTACTACCCCTCTCGCTATAATTATCCAATTATTCACTGTATTATCTACCCAATCCATGAATACACCCTCAAAATAATGCAAGTCCGGATGAAGTGGTAGCATTTCAGTTTCACACAATATGAATGTACCTCATACGCCTTTTCATTTAAATAAGTAATTTTTTGTGCGATGAATGCCTTAATGTCATCCCTCCCACCCTCCTCCCGAATCACTCTTTAAAGAAGGGCTCGAATCTTGCCCACATATGAGTACACTATTTCTACCGGATCCTTCTTGATGATACCCACCATTAGTTAGTTAAATGGATCATAAGGGTATTTTATTCCAAAAATTATGGGAACTGACCTTCCCTCCATGGCCTGACCTCCCCCTACCAAAAAACAACTCATTCATTATATTTTATTCCAAAAACCATTGAACATGACCCCTGCCCCCCCCCCCCCACACACACATACAAAAAAACAATAAGAACATTTTATTACAAATATCATGAGAGCTGACCAGGGCCCTCTCTCGAAAGCCTACCCCCCTCCCCAAGAAAAACCAACTATTTAATGATACTTTATCCCAAAATCATGAAAAATGACCCCTGGCCCTCTCTCCGTGGCTCGACTCCTCCCCCCCCCCTCACACACAAACACACAAAGAAAACTTGTTAACAATATTTTATGCCAAAACTCATGGGAGCTGACCTCTGGCCCTCCCTTCATGTCCTAACCCCTCTCCAGCCCAAAAAAAACTTATTAAAGATATTTTATTCCAATAATCATGGGATCTGACCCCTGTCCGCCCCTCAATAGCCCTCCCCCCAAAAAAAGGAAAAAAAACAACTAATTAACGATATTTTATTCCAAAACCATCGAAAATGACCCCCTGGCCATCCGTCCGTGGCCCGACTGTTCCCAGACACATATAGTTTTATTTTGGAATAAAAAATCATTTTGAAATAGAGAATTTGATAAACTTCGGCAGTCAAAACGAACAGAAATTAATTAAAATAATAAAAGTAAAATAAAATTTTCAAATAAAAGGAAAGGATCTATTAAAATTAAGATCAGAAGAAATAGAAACCTACAATAACTCAAACTCAAAACGACCAGAAATTACTACTAAAGAATAAATGAAACCCAAAACGAACAGAAATTAAATAACCAATCAGCAAAAATAAAGTATATCTTGTTTCAAAATCTAGTGCTCGTAGATATCCCACAAAGCACAATTATTATGCTCCCCTCTGTAGGATGTAGTTTCAAGTGGCCGTTTTCCCAAAATTAATTAAAAAAAACTTTTTCCACAAAATAAGTTTTTCAAAGAAAATTAAAGAACTCCATTAAACAAAAAATGAGCAAAAATAAAATCGAACAATCTACCAAGCGTGAAACTACCACAAATCAGCATCGATAAATAAATGAAACCCTAAACGAACAGAAATTACAATACATAACCGAGTCAAACTCAAAACGAGCAGAAATTAACATAAGTTGGGCTCAAAACCCCTATGCCCAAATGTATAAATCATAGGCAGCGCGATCGCGCTGCCTATGATTTATACAACAACTTTCTAAATAAACCTTATATGCCCCCAGGGCATAGCTTACAACCCTTGCACTGAGGGCTCTGAGGGGGTTATCATCGCAAAAGACCTAATTTCCAGAACGTTCAACTACGTTGAACAAAATGGATCTCAAAATTTTGATTGGATGTGTTTTGGAAAATGGTGGGCGTGAGAGGGGTGATAGTCGCTATTCAATCACTGTTAACTATCAAAAAAGGCACTAGCCCTTTCAATTTCCAATTGAATGAGCCCTTTTGAAGTTTCTACGACAAAGCTTTCAATAAAAACTTTAAATGCCCCCAGGGTATGACTTACAACCCTTGCACTGAGGGCTCTGAGGGGGTTATAATACTAGAGAACCGAAATTTCAGAACTTTCAACTACGTTGAAGAAAAGAGATAAATTATAATTTTGATTCGACGTGTTTGGGAAAATCGTGATTATGAGAGGAGCGTTATTGGCTGTCCAGTCACTTTAAACTATTAAAAAGACACTAAGCCTTTCAATTTCCAGCTGAATGAGCCCTTTTGAAGTTTCTACGACAACGCTTCCAATAAAAACTTTATATGCCCACAGGGCACAACTTACAACCCTTGCCCTGAGGGCTGTGGGGGCAGTGGTTGTCATCCTTAAAGACCTAATTTTCAAAACTTTCAACTACGTTGAATAAAATGGCTATCTAAAATTTTTTATTAGGATGCGTTTGGGGAAAAGGTGGGCGTGTGAGGGGGATTAGTTGCCCTCAAATCACTTTCGACTATTAAAAAGGGTATTAGCCTTTTGAATTTCAAATCGAATGAGCCCTTTTTCAAGTTTCCACGACAAAGATTTCAATAAAAAACTTATATGCCCCCAAGGCATAACTTATAATCCTTGCTCTGAGGGTTGTGGGGGAGTTTCCACCTCAAAAACATATTTTCTATCTGGAAATCAACTACGCTGAACAAAATGGCTATTTCAAAATTTTGATTGGATGTGTTTGGGGGATTGTTGGGCGGGGGGGGGGGGCCTAGTTACCCTACAATCACTTTCGACTATGAAAAAGGGTACTAGCCCTTCGAATTTCCAATCGAATGAGCCTGTTTTCAAGTTTCTACTACAACGGCTTCTATAAACCTTATTTGCCCCCAGGGCATAACTTAAAACCCTTGCCCTGAGGGCTGTGGGAGAGTGTCGTTCTCCAAAACATATTTTCTATCTAGAAATCAACTACGCTGAACAAAATTGCTATCTCAAAATTTTGATTGAATGTGTTTGGGGGAATGATGGGCGCAGGGGGGGGGGGGTGGCTAGTTGTACTCCAATCACTTTCGACTATTAAAAAGGGCACTAGAACTCTCAATTTCCAATTGAATGAGTCCCTTTTGAAGTTTCTACGACGACCCCATCCATATGAAGTGCCCTGCTCTAAAGGAAAAAAAATAAATAGTACATTGTGCCAACATCGTTCTTATATGCCCTCAGGGCATAACGGAATTTTGATAAATATCAAAATTTTGTTTCTAGAATTTCGGTTACTATTGCGCCTTGTAGCTCTATTCTTTCAGTTCGTTACCACAAACTGTTTGATATAGTAGCACATAAATCCTAAACTTAAAGAATAGGACATTATCTGCACTTGTCAGGAGTTTTAATTACAAATAAGAGAATTTGGAGAATTATTAGAGTTTCGATTAGATACAAGAAGCAAAAACTACAATCATTAAACCATTTCCTGAGTAGATACCCCCCTTTACTCCCAACCAACTTTAATCATCAAACTAAAATCAATTTTTTCTATCTAATTATATTACAAATCCTACTATAAAAAGCATTCCTGTTATAAAAAGGCTTTTTCTCTTTATCAATGATTTCTTTTTTATTTAGAAAATTATATTTAATGTATAGAACATGTTTGCAATTTTCCGATTAATTAGTTCACCTATTATCTTGATGATAACGCTCAGGGGTCATATTTGATATGGACACATGGTGGGAAATCAGAAGTTAAAAGGCGGTATATTTGCATAAATGCTAGTCTGGAACATATTAGGAACTGTAGTGTATTACTTTTTTGTGTTTTTTTTATTAGTTAGCTTCTTGAATGATTGGTTCGATTCATGAATCTAAGCGCTATATCGTGAAAAATCACTAGAATTAGGAAAAAATCCCTAGTTTTAGAACGAAAATTTCTATAAATCACTAGCTAGAAAAAAATCACTGGGCAACATGAAAAATCACAAGAAATAATGATAAATAACTAGGGGTGACAACCCTGCTACTTAACAACTAACTGATAACTGATAGATCTGTACTATAATTACAATCAGGGACCCGTGGTACCCGGGTTTATATTTCACTCTGTGCGCCAGCTAGGAAATTTTTAGCAGAATTTGCGTGTTTTTTTTCTGTCCTTATTTTTTATTTGGAGTCCACCAATTTCTGAATTAAGATCAAGTTAATGGACTCTGATCCGTTGATTTTTGAATTAAAATCAAGTTGGTGGCCTGTGTTGAAAAAACCTGAGAGCGATGGCTAATTGGAGAAAAGGCCCAGACAGATAGTCTGAGTGAGAGGCACAGCTGGCATAAGCTTTTTTCAGAATTGTATAAAAATAATGTCATTTCACTTTTTGATAGTCTATCCTCCATCCATCCGAGGGCAGAACTAAGATTAGGTATGCATGGAATAAGGGTAATTTGAATCTTCTATGAGTTCTATGAAACATTTGTAGGCCATTGGAGATCCGAAATGAAAGGTTTTCAAAGATCTATGACTTTTATCTCAGTTCATTCAATGCCAGGGTTGCTATTGCTGGTAATTTATCACCAGATCTGGTGATTTTTCATCCTCTTGATAATTTTCTTGAATCTGGTGATTTTCTTTTCTAATCTGAGGATTTTCATTTAATTTGGTGATTTTGCACCAAATTGGTTGCATTCCATGCACGATTAGTTTTGCATTTCTAACTGAGGTAAAATTATCAGTAAAATTCAAATTTTATGTCTTGTTTTTACTCGTTAATTCAATAGAGTGGCATTATTTAGGGATTTGGTGTATCCTTTTAACTTTGCAATCGGTTTCCCAATAGTTACAAATTCTAATTTATAAAGACATACATGTGTGTCCCATGTGTGATAAAAATGCAATGAGGCTCAGAAACGAAAAAAAAGCAAAAAGGTAAAATAAAACATAGTCAGGTAAAGAAAGCATAGTCCCACATGAAAATAGATTCAGCAGCCAAGGCTAGGTCTTTTTCAAGGGACTTAACAGTCTCAAGAAACCAGGGGGCTCAGTCTCGAGGGGCTATCGTCTAAGGAACCAGAGAAATAAGATTTATCACCGCTTGTCTGATATTTCAGCTTAGACTTGACCCACGACAATTTTCCGGAAGTAAAATAAATATATAAGAAATTGACACCATTTGAGTCGTCTTTTTCAGAGATTAAGTTTACCACTAAGGATACCAACTATGGTAGGGGGATTAAAACCGCTCATAAGCAAATGAAATTTGATTTGAGGACAAAGAGGGATTATTGGTGTTATTCTTTTCATTGGAAACTTAGAAAAAAGAAAAGATTTTGCAAAGTAAAGAAATTTTAGGTAAAATTTCAGTCTTTGCCTGGAATTCCGGTTTTAGGTATAAATTCTCTTCCTTTTTGAGCAGTTGATGGCCTTTGAAAAACATAATGTCTTAGCTCAGGGTGCTCAACGCGTCTTTTTGGTGTAAAGCTTATCATTATTGACCACCGATTTCTTGTGATTTTTTGGTGATTTTTGTGAAATACTGGTGATTTTCTTGGTGAAAAACTTTTATTTGGTTATGGTGGCAACCCTGTTCATTGCTTCAGCCGAATAACATCGTTTTCATGCGAGCCCGTTGAAATATAAGTGAATTATACACCTGTTGTGATGTAATAAACTAGATGCTATTAATGTGATTGTCTCCTTGGATGGTGCTAATTTGGTCTTAGAACTTATTAAATAAAAAAAAACAAGTTTTTTAAACTGAAAGTAAGGAGCGACATTAAAACTTAAAACGAACAGAAATTATTCCGTATATGAAAGGGACTGTCCCCTCCGCAACGCCTCGCTCGTTTCGCTAAAGTTTTGTATAGTTTAAAAAAATAAATTTGAGAGAAAAAGTAAAAATTTAGCGTAAAGATCGAGGCGGTGAGGAGGGGACAGCCCCTTTCATATACGGAATAATTTCTGTTCGTTTTAAGTTTTAATGTCGCTCCTTACTTTCATTTTAAAAAACTTGTTTTTTTTATTTAATTTTTGAACGTTTTTGAATAAATGCAGGTTTTGATCTTGGCTCACCGTACATGAATAATTAAAACAAAATTTTCATATTAATTTACTTTTATTTAGTTAAATGGCTTTCTCGAAACTTGTGTAATTTTATTTACGAACGTTTTTATTAGTAATAAATATACGTAACTTACGAATTAACTTACGTAACGAACTTCTATATTCATATTTTTTAATTTGTTTATTAGGGGGTTCGCCCTCTAGTCAATACCTTGCTCTTTAAGCGAAAGTTCGAATTTTGTTCCAATTCTTTAAAATGGCCGCTTAATCACAAAGGCCGTTAATTAGAATAAATAGCTCTTATGAAAGTACTAAAAAATCTTTGGCTTAAAGAGCGAGGTATTGACTAGGGGGTGAACCCTATCATATATGTAATATTTTCTGTTCGTTTGAAGTTTCGATGTTGCAGCTATTGCAGTTGAAATACTTGTTTTTTTATATTAAATTTCTGATCTTTTTTTAAATGATGCTGGGAAGCCCGGCGTCCCCTTCATAGCAATGTCCCTTCCCCCATGAAAACTTCCTTCATGGAAAGATCCTCCCCCATACCCCCTGACCCACCCCCCTCCCCCACTATCAGGAAAAATCTCCCTAGAAAACGTCTGTATACTTCCTATTAACAAATGTTATATGTTAACATTGGGTAAAATTCATAACTTTCAGCCCTCCCCCCAGGAATGTCGGGGAATTAAGTCATCCTAAAAGACATACTTATTATATTTTTGAACATGCTGAACAAAATGGCTATCTCAAAATTTTGATTAGGTGACTTTGGGAAAAAAATGAGCGTGGGAGGGGGCCTAGTTGCCCTCCATTTTTTTTGGTCACTTAAAAAGGGCACTAGAACTTTTAATTTCCATTCCAATGAGCCCTCCCACGATATTCTAGGACAACTGGGTCGATACGATCACCCCTGGGAAAAAAAAAAAAAAAATCTTTCTGATCTTTCTTCTGGCAAAAAATGCAAAATTCCACATTTTTGTAGATGGAAGCTTGAAACCTCTACAGTAGGGTTCTCTGATACGCTGAATATGATGGTGTGATTTTCATTAAGGTTCTATAACTTTTAGGGCGTCTTTCCTCCTTTTTTCGAAAATCAGCCAAATTTTCTCAGGCGCCTAACTTTTGATGGGTAGAATTAAACTTGATGAAACTTATATATTTGAAATCAGCATTAAAATCTGATTCTTTTGATGTATCTATTTGTATCAAAATACCGTTTTCTAGAGTTTCGGTTACCATTGAGCCGGGTCGCTCCTTACTTACAGTTCGTTACCACGAACTGTTTGAAATGGACATAATTGATAATGGATTAACAGCTAAATGATAATGGATATAATAACTTAAACATAGTTGAATTATACACCTGTTGTGACGTACTAAACTACTTGCTATTAGTGGGATTGTGTCCTCGGCTGGTTCTTGCTAATTTGTTCTAACAATTTAAATGGGGAAAACTAAGAAAATACATATAGATCTAGAATCCACTCCTAAATCCACTGATAATGCAATGATGCATGAATTAATTCAAAGCCTCGCAACAAATATTCAACAAATATGATCAACTGCGACAAACATTCAAGCGGAAATACTAGGACTGAGAAGTGAAATGTTAGAAATCAGAGGTGAAATAAGTAATCTATCATCAACGGCCCGAAATTTGGAAAGTTCCGAAAAAGCTCACGATGACGCAATCGCTAATCTACTGAAGAAGGTTAAGGACCTCTGGATATTAGCGAACCAGTCCTATGATAATCCCAGCCTTGGACCCTTAAAAAATAAAGTACTGATCTTAGAAAATGCTGACCGACAAAATAACGTCATAGCCTGGAACCTAAAGTGTTCGACGAAAAAAGAGGGAGTGGAAAAAATTGGTGAATTATTTACATATTCAATGTGAATTCCCGGTCACTGAATTAAATAAAAAATTCACTAAAATCCAACTCCACAACTTTAAGGGTAAGTTTCCGATTTTGCAAGCAAATAAACTATATAACTTCGTTTATCAAATTATAAACTTCGCGATCAAGCTTTTAGGGAAAAAGCCTGCACGGATAATTGTTCGATATTCTCTAAAGTGTATTTATCCACTGATGTGAGCAAGTCTGTCCGAGAAATTCGCTCATCCCTCCTGAAAAAGAAAAGTGAACTTAAACAAAAGGGATTTCAGGCTTGGATTCCTCCAGTAGTCTCAACAATCCTATGCTATATCGACCAAGTTGGAGAAAAGAAAAAGATGGATTGGTTCCAAGTAGAACCAAATTAACTTTTTCTTTGTGTGGTCATTTAACATCACTTAGCTGATAAGTAAATATTTTCTTTGTGATAGATTGATTGATTTTTTTTCTCTCTCTCTTTTCTTCCTTTTTTTACCGATATGGTGTGATTTAACATTACAGGGGCTCGTAGCTGAATGACATGACATCTTACGCGAGAATAAACCCATTTAGTGCGAGTTTTAGTGCTTTTAGTTTTTTTGCGGGAGAGGCATGGGGGGGGGGTGTTCCCTGGTGTGAGTTCAATACACGATAATGGTTAGTCAAGTTCATTTGATCCCTGCCTCTAGGCTGGAAGAATTTGAAAGAAATTCAGCCCTTTTTAGTTCTGTATTCCAAACGCCCCTAGCCCATGATAATAAGGAAATTTCAAACTCTTTTTTAGTCCCCCCAAATAAATACTTGTTTTCTCATGAAATAGTTCATAAAAACCCAAATATGAAGAGAATATCTTTTTGGAACTGTCGTGGATGGAGGAGCGGGCAAGGTGCAATTGAAATTTTTTATTTGAATCGGGTACGTATATTCGTGGAGTTTGTGAAACATTTTTAGATGAAAGTTCGGCAAATAAAATTATTATTAACGATTTTCAATTTTTTCATGTAAGCAGAAATCGAAAAAAGGCAAGATGGTTTAGCAATACTAGTTAAAAATTATATTTCGGCACGGATGAAAGAATAATTTCTATATCTGAATACTGAGATAACTTTGAAAGCTGTATCGTTGAATGTTTTTTACCATAAAATGAAAAATGTTTAATTGCTGTAATTTATCGCCCTCCCTCATCATCTCAACCTTATTGACAAACTTGAAAATATGTTAAGTGTAATATCAAATCTTCGAATGCCATTTTTAATACTTGAGGACTTCAACATTGACCTGATGGGATGTCTCTCATCAAGCCAGCAAGGACTTGACCAACACGTTCTTTAATTTTTAGAGTGTAACCTTTCTCATGGTATGAACCAAGTATGTCTAATTCCGACAAGCATAACAAATTCTTCTTTTTATATGATTGATAACATTTTTGAATCTTATTCATGTGAAGCTACATTCTTGGTTATGAAATATACATCTGGTCATTGTATTTTAATGTCTGATTTCAAAGCGCAAAAGATAGTCAATAAAGAAAATCCTTTGAAGAGGAGAAATTTTATCACAAGTAAATATGAAAGAACTGAAATCTAATCTTAGCGATGTAGATTGGAGTGAAGTTACTAATGAGAATGACACAAATACTTCCTTATATATACTTTATCTAATTTTGAATGAAAAACTGGACCTTCACGGCCCATTAAAAAATTTATATTGTAAAATATATTCGCCCAAAAAACCTTGGATAAGTTTATCACTTTAAAAATCTATCAAGTAAAAAAACTCGACTGTGTAAGATAATAAAAAAATACCCCTCGGCTCATAATGTACAGCAATTCAAAAATTGTGAAAATTTGCTGGTTAAAATTCTTAGAACAAGTGAACAAATTTATTATGAAAATTCATTTAAAAAATCTGATTCATCTTGGACTACATGGTATTGAATCAAGGAAAAAATTGGAAATAATACTAAGACACCACACCTTGAAGTGATCATAAATAAAAACAGTGTTGAATTGAAGGGGAAGGATGTTGTTGCAAATTATTTTGGTAATTATTTTTCTCATGTTAACACTACAGTTGAACTGAATTCGTCTGAATCTCCGTTTTATTCATATAAAGAATATCCCCCGCCATCTGACCTCTAGTATGTTCCTGGCCCCTTTTCCTTCCGGTGAGTTCCAGAAAGAAATTGCGAATTCAAAAGTGACAATTCCCTAGGTCTAGATTGGCTCTTCACAAATATTCTGAAAGAACTTACTTGTGTAATCCATGTTCTGTTGCTTCACATTTTAAATGCGTCTATATCATCAGGGATCTTTCTAGAAGTAAGGAAATCTGTACGAATTATTCCAATTCACAAGAAGGGTATTAAGACAGATATAGGCAACTATCGCCCAATAGCTATTCTTTCCCTAATATCTAAGGTTTTAGAAAAAATTTTTCAAAAAAGAATTGTTTTGTATTTTGATAAAAGGAATTTATTTACTAAAAATCAGTTTGGATTCAGGTTGGGTCTTTCTACTGAACAAGCTATTGCTGCGCTAATTTTATAGATTATTGATTCAGCAAATGATGATAATCATTTGTCTACTCTTTTCTATGATATAAAAAAGGTATTTGATACGCTAAACCACGAAATTTTGGTGGAGAAAATTAATAACACAGGTATTAGAGGTAATGGCCTAGATCTAATAAGATCTTACCTGCATGGCCAAAAAATTCAGATAGAAATAAATGGGCACCTGTCAAGCCATATTGTTATTGATGATATTGGAGTCCCACAGGGATCAATATTAGGACCATTACTATTTTTGGTTTTTATAAATGACCTTACGGGGTGTTTGCCCTAAGATAGTAGCTTAGCAGTAATTTTTGCAGATGATACGGCGGTGACAGTAAAAGCTAAAACCCTATCTTTGTTGGTTGAGAAAATGATGATAGCAATGAAATCTGAATAAATGGTTTGCATGTAACTACCTAGCTCCAAAATTTTTTAAAACTGAATTCATTATGTTTGGTCGGACAGTAAATAAAATTACCACAGAAGAGTTAGGCTAATTGTAAATCAAAGAAGGATAAAAAGAGTAAATTCATTTCGTTACCTTGGGATTATTCTCGATGAGCTTTTATCCTTCCGTAAACATTCTGATTATTTGAGATTGAAACTTGCCCATAACTTAGGTTGTCTTCATAGATTGAAACATGTGTTTCTTTTTTCCATCCTTAAAATTTTATACCATTCTCAAATTGAATAATATCTACATTATTGCCCTGTAATCTATCTCAACACATTTAGGGTCCATCTGCAACCTCTTCAGATAATTCAAAATAAGGTACTTAGAATTCTGGGTAGTTTTGTTCATCGCCCAATGAGGCTTCAAAATCTCTCTGAAGCCGGAGCTTTGCATGTTTTTATCAATATAATTCATCTTAAATAACTGAAACACCTGCATACAGCAGTGTAGTATTGTTATATCCAATCTTCAACGAATTATTTCAATTATTTGTATATAATTAAGACTCCAATTTCTACTGCCCATCACCTCTACTCCAAGAAGTATCGTCTTCCTCCAATTAAATCAGAAAGAGCTAGAATCTCAATCAGATAACAGATTCCTCATATTGTTAACAAACTTAATTCAGTAGAAATGTTCCCAAGTTTCAAGAGCAGATCTTCTTTGAAAAAAACATATTTCAAAAATGGTTCTTTGTCTGGATGTTGGGATTGATAAATAATTGACATTAGTAGGAATTGTGTTGTGGTGTTCTTGCGCTGGGGTGGCCTCCTCTGTTATCTCCTACCTTGTATATTTTTTTTTTTATATCCTGTATTTGTTATTTCGGCATTTTCTTATGTTTGTTTATGGCCGACACATCGAGCCTTGCTCTCCGTCGACCAGTTCAGAAGTTTATTTGTCATATGTTTTATCAATAAAAGATCTTGTCTTGATCGTAAAAGGTTTTGAGATTTCATGATAATTGTGTTTGTTTTGTCGCGATTTATGCTCATTTTTTATTAGAAGGTAGGATTTTGAGAAATAAAAGTTATGCTAAAGAATAGATAGGTCATTCTTCTACATGTCTATATTTTTTTACGGCTTCATCCAAACTAATGTACGAGCACTAGGGCAGAGAATAGCGAAAATTCGGCAAAACTAGTGTTCAATATAAAAAAACGGGTATTCAGCAGATACTTCCAGAATATGATGAGGAAGATGCTGAACAAAATCAAGACAAGCTATGTGCATACTGATTGTCAACAAGATGAATCAGAAATATCTGAAGAACGACTGAGAGTATTAAGCTGAAACTATCTACGCATGTTGAAGAGTGATCGGCGAGTAACCAGCCCTTTCGTCTCCCTTTTTACGTACTCTTCCCTTTACACTGGTCAGAAATTTAAGATAGCCATTTTGTTCAAAATAGTCATAAGTTCCAAAAATTATGCCTCCAGGGATTACATGACCCGCAAAAGTCCTCAGGGCATAGGTAGTAATCTAGGCAATTTGTCAGTCATTGCAAACAAAATTGTTTGAGTGGGGAGGGGGCGGGGGAAAAAGAGGAATATATTCAAAGCGTATTAAGTAAGTGGTGCTCTCATCTACTTACAATTAAATAAATATTCCGGATCTTGTATATGCATAAGAAACAGTAGGACCATATGCTAAAGATCACTAGGAGGGAAAGACAGCTTTCTCAGTCTGATTCACCATTTGAAACCTTACATAATTGAACTTTCTCATAGAAAATTCAGAAGAAATTTTTGAAATTTCGATTATTAAAAATTTCTTCTTAGCTGGATTAAATCTCACACAGAGTTCAATACCTTCAGCTTTTTCCTATCTTGGACCTTTGATGTATCAGATATCTGAACTTACGAAGAAATATATTATTAATATTATATATGGTACCATGAGAGGGGGGATATCGTCAAGTAAGCGCCTACGATAATTAGAAATAGTATAGAATAAGGAATCTAATGGCAATACTTTTACTTTATTAGCATGTTTTCTTATAAAGTGGTTAACCACTAAATATTTAACGAGTTAAAAAAAAATTTTTTTATCTTCTATTTTTTCTAATTTTTTTATTATTTTATATTTTTCTATTCTATATTTTTATATACTGAAAAATCCGCTTTTTTGTATTTTCATAGAAAATATAAAAATATTGTCTGGTAAATTTGAAGTATGTAACATAATAAGTATATAAAATAATAAAATAACAATCAGCATATTTTGAAGCTGTTCTTTTGTTTTTCGGTTCTGCTGTATTTCTGTTAGGTTTTTTTTCCATTAATTGTTTTGTTGAAACGTTAGAAATTGTTGCTGTGAATATAAGATACGGCGAAAAAAACTCTTAGGATAACCTACACTCCGATTGTTTTAAAAGTTTTTTAAACTTACTATCGTTGTATTTCTATGATTTTAATGGATTGAAATTGTTTCCTCTGACGATGATCTTCTACAATCAGAATATTCTGAAGCTGTTCTTTTGTTTGTCGGTTCTGCTGTATTAAAACAGCCTAATTTCCGTTAGGTTTTTATTCCATTGATTGTTTCGTTGAAACGTTAGACGTTGTTGATATGAATATAAGATGCGGCGAAAACAACCCTTAAGATAACCTACACTCCGAGTGTTTTAAAACTTTTTTTAAACTTACTATCGTTGTATTTCTATGATTTTAATGGATTGAAATTGTTTCCTCTGACGATGATCTTCTACAATCAGAATAATCTGAAGCTGTTCTTTTGTTTGTCAGTTCTGCTGTATTAAAACAGCATAATTTACGTTAGGTTTTTATTCCATTGATTGTTTTGTTGAAACGTTAGATATTGTTGATATGAATATAAGATGCGGCGAAAACAACCCTTAGGATAACCTACACTCCGAGTGTTTTAAAAGTTTTTTTAAACTTACTATCGTTGTATTTCTATGATTTTAATGGATTGAAATTGTTTCCTCTGACGATGATCTTCAACAATCAGAGTATTCTGAAGCTGTTCTTTTGTTTGTCGGTTCTGCTGTATTAAAACAGCCTAATTTCCGTTAGGCTTTTATTCCATTGATTGTTTCGTTGAAACGTTAGACGTTGTTGATATGAATATAAGATGCGGCGAAAACAACCCTTAGGATAACCTACACTCCGAGTGTTTTAAAAGTTTTTTTAAACTTACTATCGTTGTATTTATATGATTTTAATGGATTGAAATTGTTTCCTCTGACGATGATCTTCTACAATCAGAATATTCTGAAGCTGTTCTTTTGTTTGTCGGTTCTGCTGTATTAAAACAGAATAATTTACGTTAGGTTTTTATTCAATTGATTGTTTAGTTGAAACGTTAGACGTTGTTGATATGAATATAAGATGCGGCGAAAACAACCCTTAGGATAACCTACACTCCGAGTGTTTTAAAAGTTTTTTTAAACTTACTATCGTTGTATTTCTATGATTTTAATGGATTGAAATTGTTTCCTCTGACGATGATCTTCTACAATCATAATAATCTGTAGCTGTTCTGTTGTTTGTCAGTTCTGCTGTATTAAAAAAACAAAATTTCAGTTAGGTTTTTATTCCATTGATTGTTTCGTTGAAACGTTAGACGTTATTGATATGAATATAAGATGCGGCGAAAACAACCCTAAGCATAAACTACACACAGAGTGTTTTAGAAGTTTTTTTAAACTTACTATCGTTGTATTTCTATGATTTTAATGGATTGAAATTGTTTCCTCTGACGATGATCTTCTACAATCAGAATATTCTGAAGCTGTTCTTTTGTTTGTCGGTTCTGCTGTATTAAAACAGCCTAATTTCCATTAGGTTTTTATTCCATTGATTGTTTCGTTGAAACGTTAGACGTTGTTGATATGAATATAAGATGCGGCGAAAACAACCCTTAGGATAACCTACACTCCGAGTGTTTTGAAAGTTTTTTTAAACTTACTATCGTTGTATTTCTATGATTTTAATGGATTGAAATTGTTACCTCTGACGATGATCTTCTACAATCAGAATATTCTGAAGCTGTTCTTTTGTTTGTCGGTTCTGCTGTATTAAAACAGCCTAATTTCCGTTAGGTTTTTATTCCATTGATTGTTTCGTTGAAACGTTAGATGTTGTTGATATGAATATAAGATGCAGCGAAAACAACCCTTAGGATAACCTACAATCCGATTATTTTAAAAGTTTTTTTAAACTTACTATCGTTGTGTTTCTATTATTTTAATGGATTGAAATTGTTTCCTCTCAAGATGATCTTCTACAATCAGAATATTTTGAAGCTGTTCTTTTGTTTTTCGGTTCTGCTGTATTAACACAGCCTAATTTCCATTAGGTTTGTATTCTATTGATTGTTTCGTTGAAACGTTAGACGTTGTTGATATGAATATAAGATGCGGCGAAAACAACCCTTAGGATAACCTACACTCCTAGTGATTTAAAATTTTTTTTAAACTTAATATCGTTGTATTTATATGATTTTAATGGATTGAAATTGTTTCCTCTGACGATGATCTTCTACAATCAGAATATTCTGAAGCTGTTCTTTTGTTTGTCGGTTCTGCTGTATTAAAACAGCCTAATTTCCGTTAGGTTTTTATTCCATTGAATCTTTCGTTGAAACGTTAGACGTTGTTGATATGAATATAAGATGCGGCGAAAACAACCCTTAGGATAACCTACACTCCGAGTGTTTTAAAAGTTTTTTTAAACTTACTATCGTTGTATTTCTATGATTTTAATGGATTGAAATTGTTTCCTCTGACGATGATCTTCTACAATCAGAATATTCTGAAGCTGTTCTTTTGTTTATCGGTTCTGCTGTATTAAAACAGCCTAATTTCCGTTATGTTTCTATTCCATTGATTGTTTCGTTGAAACGTTAGACGTTGTTGATATGAATATAAGATGCGGCGAAAACAACCCTTAGGATAACCTACACTCCGAGTGTTTTAAAAGTTTTTTTAATCTTACTATCGTTGTATTTCTATGATTTTAATGGATTGAAATTGTTTCCTCTGACGATGATCTTCTACAATCAGAATAATCTGAAGCTGTTCTTTTGTTTGTCGGTTCTGCTGTATTAAAACAGCCTAATTTCCGTTAGGTTTTTATTCCATTGATTGTTTCGTTGAAACGTTAGACGTTGTTGATATGAATATAAGATGCGGCGAAAACAACCCTTAAGATAACCTACACTCCGAGTGTTTTAAAAGTTTTTTTAAACTTACTATCGGTGTATTTCTATGATTTTAATGGATTGAAATTGTTTCCTCTGACGATGATCTTCTACAATCAGAATATTCTGAAGCTGTTCTTTTGTTTTTCGGTTCTGCTGTATTAAAACAGCCAAATTTCCGTTAGGTTTTTTCCATTGACTGTTTCGCTGAAACGTTGGATTTTGTTGATATGAATATAAGATGCGGCAAAAACAACCCTAAGGATAACCTACAATCCGAGTGTTTTAAATGTTTTTTTTAAACTTACTATCGTTGTGTTTCTATTATTTTAATGGATTGAAATTGTTTTTTCTCAAGATGATCTTCTACAATCAGAATATTTTGAAGCTGTTCTTTTGTTTTTCGGTTCTGCTGTATTAAAACAGCCTAATTTCCGTTAGGTTTTTATTCCATTGATTGTTTCGTTGAAACGTTAGACGTTATTGATATGAATATAAGATGCGGCGAAAACAACCCTTAGGATAACCTACACTCTGAGTGTTTTAAAAGTTTTTTTAAACTTACTATCGTTGTATTTCTATGATTTTAATGGATTGAAATTGTTTCCTCTGACGATGATCTTCTACAATCAGAATATTCTGAAGCTGTTCTTTTGTTTGTCGGTTCTGCTGTATTAAAACAGCCTAATTTCCGTTAGGTTTTTATTCCATTGATTGTTTCGTTGAAACGTTAGACGTTGTTGATATGAATATAAGATGCGGCGAAAACAACCCTTAGGATAACCTACACTCCGAGTGTTTTAAAAGTTTTTTTTAAACTTACTATCTTTGTATTGCTATGATTTTAATGGATTGAAATTGTTTTTTCTGACGATGATCTTCTACAATCAGAATATTCTGAAGCTGTTCTTTTGTTTGTCGGTTCTGCTGTATTAAAACAGCCTAATTTCCGTTAGGTTTTTATTCCATTGATTGTTTCGGTGAAACGTTAGATGTTGTTGATATGAATATAAGATGCGGCGAAAACAACCCTTAGGATAACCTACACTCCGAGTGTTTTAAAAGCTTTTTAAACTTACTATCGTTGTATTTCTATGATTTTAATGGATTGAAATTGTTTCCTCTGACGATGATCTTCTACAATCAGAATATTCTGAAGCTGTTCTTTTGTTTGTCAGTTCTGCTGTATTAAAACAGCCTAATTTCCGTTAGGTTTTTATTCCATTGATTGTTTCGTTGAATAGTTAGATGTTGTTGATATGAATATAAGATGCGGCGAAAACAACCCTTAGGATAACCTACAATCCGAGTGTTTTAAATGTTTTTTTTTAAACTTACTATCGTTGTGTTTCTATTATTTTAATGGATTGAAATTGTTTCCTCTCACGATGATCTTCTACAATCAGAATATTCTGAAGCAGTTCTTTTGTTTTTCGGTTCTGCTGTATTAACACAGCCTAATTTCCATTAGGTTTGTATTCTATTGATTGTTTTGTTGAAACGTTAGACGTTGTTGATATGAATATAGGATGCGGCGAAAACAACCCTTAGGATAACCTACACTCCGAGTGTTTTAAAAGTTTTTTTAAACTTACTATCGTTGTATTTCTATGATTTTAATGGATTGAAATTGTTTCCTCTGACGATGATCTTCTACAATCAGAATATTCTGAAGCTGTTCTTTTGTTTTTCGGTTCTGCTGTATTAACACAGCCTAATTTCCATTAGGTTTGTATTCTATTGATTGTTTTGTTGAAACGTTAGACGTTGTTGCTATGATTATAAGATACGGCGAAAAAAACTCTTAGGATAACCTACACTCCGATTGTTTTTAAAGTTTTTTTTAAACTTACTATTGTTGTTTTTCTATTATTTTAATGGATTAAAATTATTTACTCTGACGATGATCTTCTACAATCAGAATATTCTCAAGCTGTTCTTTTGTTTTTCGGTTCTGCTGTATTAAAACAACCTAATTTCCGTTAGGTTTTTTTTCCATTGATTGTTTTGTTGAAACGTTAGACGTTGTTGATATGAATATAAGATACGGCGAAAACAACTCTTAGGATAACCTACACTCCGATTGTTTTAAAAGTTTTTTTAAACTTACTATCGTTGTATTTCTATGATTTTAATGGATTGAAATTGTTTCCTCTGACGATGATCTTCTACAATCAGAATATTCTGAAGCTGTTCTTTTGTTTGTCGGTTCTGCCATATTAAAACAGCCTAATTTCCGTTAGGTTTTTATTCCATTGATTGTTTCGTTGAAACGTTAGACGTTGTTGATATGAATATAAGATGCGGCGAAAACAACCCTTAGGATAACCTACACTCCGAGTGTTTTAAAAGTTTTTTTAAACTTACTATCGTTGTATTTCTATGATTTTAATGGATTGAATTTGTTTCCTCTGACGATGATCTTCTACAATCAGAATATTCTGAAGCAGTTCTTTTGTTTGTCGGTTCTGCTGTATTAACACAGCCTAATTTCCGTTAGGTTTTTATTCCATTGATTGTTTCGTTGAAACGTTAGACGTTGTTGATATGAATATAAGATGCGGCGAAAACAACCCTTAGGATAACCTACACTCCGAGTGTTTTAGAAGTTTTTTTAAACTTACTATCGTTGTATTTCTATGATTTTAATGGATTGAAATTGTTTCCTCTGACGATGATCTTCTACAATCAGAATATTCTGAAGCTGTTCTTTTGTTTTTCGGTTCTGCTGTATTAACACAGCCTAATTTCCATTAGGTTTGTATTCTATTGATTGTTTCGTTGAAACGTTAGACGTTGTTGATATGAATATAGGATACGGTGAAAACAACCCTTAGGATAACCTACACTCCGATTGTTTTAAAAGTTTTTTTAAACTTACTATCGTTGTATTTCTGATTTTAATGGATTGAAATTGTTTCCTCTGACGATGATCTTCTACAATCAGAATATTCTGAAGCTGTTCTTTTGTTTGTCGGTTCTGCTGTATTAAAACAGCCTAATTTCCGTTAGGTTTTTATTCCATTGATTGTTTCGTTGAGACGTTAGACGTTGTTGATATGAATATAAGATGCGGCGAAAACAACCCTTAGGATAACCTACACTCCGAGTGTTTTAAAAGTTTTTTTAAACTTACTATCGTTGTATTTCTATTATTTTAATGGATTGAAATTGTTTCCTCTGACGATGATCTTCTACAATCAGAATATTCTGAAGCTGTTCTTTTGTTTATCGGTTCTACTGTATTAAAACAGCCTAATTTTCGTTAGGTTTTTATTCCATTGATTGTTTTGTTGACACGTTATACGTTGTTGATATGAATATAAGATGCGGCGAAAACAACCCTTAGGATAACCTACACTCTGAGTGTTTTAAAAGTTTTTTTAAAATTACTATCGTTGTATTTATATGATTTTATTGGATTGAAATTGTTTCCTCTGACGATGATCTTCTACAATCAGAATATTCTGAAGCTGTTCTTTTGTTTTTCGGTTCTGCTGTATTAAAACAGCCTCATTTCTATTAGGTTTTTTCCATTGACGGTTTCGCTGAAACGTTGGACGTTGTTGATGAATATAAGATGCAGCGAAAACAACCCTAAGGATAACGTACACTCTGAGTGTTTGAAATGTTTTTTTTTAAACTTAATATCGTTGTGTTTCTATTATTTTAATGGATTGAAATTGTTTCTTATCAAGATGATCTTCTACAATCAGAATATTTTGAAGCTGTTCTTTTGTTTTTCGGTTCTGCTGTATTAAAACAGCCAAATTTTCGTTAGGTTTTTATTCCATTGATTGTTTTGTTGAAACGTTATACGTTGTTGATATGAATATAAGATACAGCGAAAACAACCCTTAGGATAGCCTACACTCCGATTGTTTTTAATGTTTTTTTTTAAACTTACTATCGTTGTATTTCTATTATTTTAATGGATTGAAATTGTTTACTCTGACGATGATCTTCTACAATCAGAATATTCTGAAGCTGTTCTTTTGTTTTTCGGTTCTGCTGTATTAAAACAGCCTCATTTCCGTTAGGTTTTTTCCATTGACTGTTTTGCTGAAACGTTAGACTTTGTTGATATGAATATAAGATGCGGCAAAAACAACCCTTAGGATAACCTACACTCCGAGTGTTTTAAAAGTTTTTTTTAAACTTACTATCGTTGTATTTCTATGATTTTAATGGATTGAAATTGTTTTTTCTGACGATGATCTTCTACAATCAGAATATTCTGAAGCTGTTCTTTTGTTTTTCGGTTCTGCTGTATTAAAACAACCTAATTTTCGTTAGGTTTTTAGTCCATTGATTGTTTTGTTGAAACGTTATACGTTGTTGATATGAATATAAGATACGGCGAAAACAACCCTTAAAATAACCTACACTCTGAGTGTTTTGAAAGTTTTTTTAAACTTACTATCGTTGTATTTATATTATTTTAATGGATTGAAATTGTTTACTCTGACGATGATCTTCTACAATCAGAATATTCTGAAGCTGTTCTTTTGTTTTTCAGTTCTACTGTATTAAAACAACATAATTTTCGTTAGGTTTTTATTCCATTGATTGTTTTGTTGAAACGTTAGATTTTGTTGATATGAATATAAGATGCGGCGAAAACAACCCTTAAGATAACCTACACTCCGAGTGTTTTAAAAGTTTTTTTAAACTTACTATCGTTGTATTTCTATGATTTTAATGGATTGAAATTGTTTCCTCTGACGATGATCTTCTACAATCAGAATATTCTGAAGCTGTTCTTTTGTTTGTCGGTTCTGCTGTATTAACACAGCCTAATTTCCATTAGGTTTTTATTCCATTGATTTTTTTGTTGAAACGTTAGACGTTGTTGATATGAATATAAGATGCGGCGAAAACAACCCTTAGGATAACCTACACTCCGAGTGTTTTAAAAGCTTTTTAAACTTACTATCGTTGTATTTCTATGATTTTAATGGATTGAAATTGTTTCCTCTGACGATGATCTTCTACAATCAGAATATTCTGAAGCAGTTCTTTTGTTTTTCGGTTCTGCTGTATTAAAACAGCATAATTTCCATTAGGTTTGTATTCTATTGATTGTTTTGTTGAAACGTTAGACGTTGTTGCTATGAATATAGGATACGGTGAAAACAACCCTAAGGATAACCTACACTCAAAAGTCTAGACTAATTTTCATTAAATGGTTCTATATTAATTTCAAGATCAAAAAGACTTAATCCCTGAGAATAGTCTCAATTTATAAAAAGCTAAAAATAACTAAATGAGATTAACTGTCGGATGACATTTCTGAGCATAATTCTGAATTCTTCTGATTTAAAACAAATGACCTTCCAGGGACTGGAGAAATTTTACTCCATTTAATTGATAGTCTATGTTTTTCATCGGTTGTGCGGGTGGATTTCGCTAACAAATGTCTGAACGTAATATTATTATAAAAATTAACAAATCATAAAGTCTCATCTCGGATAGAAACACTACTACCATAACTACCATTAACAGCTTAATAATAATTTGAATACTTTTTTTGAGACAAAACTAAAAGAGCAATTTTTACCACGGATAGAGAGAATAAAGTCTTCTTTTGAACTACTTTCTACTTTCTCTTTTACTTTTCACTAGCTTAGAGACAATCTCTCTCTCTCTTTTTATCTATAACAATAACGCAAAACTCAATCTTATATAAAATCATCTCTTTTTCGACGTAAAAAATTTTTTGGGGATATTTTTTAATTTACATACAGAAATGCTATTTTCAGGCGATATTATATCGTTGAAATTAAACTGATTAGATTGGTCTCTATTAATTTTTTATTTTTTTAGGAGTGCAGAGAGAACACTAACTATATTTAGTTGAATGCACACTATTAAGGTTTTATTTCATTGTCATGATCGCCCTTTAAAACACCAAGCTTGCTCGATTAAGAAAAGGAAGTACAATCGTTGCAGAAAACAATTTGAAAAAAGTGTACGAAAATGTTTTGCAGGGTAATTTTGTTCATTAATTCAAACAAGAAAAAAGAAAAAAAATATGTTAATAAAATTAGGTTCCATAATTTTCCATTATTTTACATAATCTTTGATCCGGTATTTTTCATACACCTCGCCCAAACCTCTACCTCCTAATAAGTACCCGCAGATATCCGTATCAGTAGATACAGATCCACTAGAAGAAAGAGCTAAACAGAACCAGCTAATTTATGACAAAAAAGGTACAGTAAAGGTAACGTGAGAAATGTCAAACAATCATTTGATACTTATTATCTTATGTCTAAGAAGGAAAGACATCTAGCAATGTCGAGTTATAATTATTTTTATATTTATTATCATATTTAATAACGTATTTCATATTTATATTACTGTAATTATTTCTTATTATTGTTTTTAAGAAGGCTCAAATCTTAACACCCATATTTGTTGTGATGAAGCCTGTTTGACCTGCACCCGGTAGGATTACTCCTTCTTGAAACTTTCCTTAAACCTCTAATGGGCCTGAGGTTTATGTCTTTGAAAAATATATATTACATTAAAAGTGTTCTCAAGAACTAAATTAAGTATATCTAATATTATTTTATTATTTTTATATTTTTTCTAAAGCTTGAAATTTTTCGAATCTTCGGATACTGTTTTATTCTCAGAGCTAGGCATGCCACCAGACCCTCACTCAGGAACGTGTTTTGAGAGGGGTGGCTGAAATGTTGGCTGTGAGGGGACAACGGAAAAAAAGACAACAACTTTCACAATTATGAATAATTAAGAAACTGGTTATACTCTGAATTTTCGAGGGCAGTAGTGAGAGAGCCCCGTCATCACATGTTTCGACGGTAAGGAAAGCCCGAATATCATACACAAAATAAGTTATAAACATAAAAATAAGCCAATTTGATTACTTTACTTATATCCAGTTTGGATAAGAGCTCAGTGGGTTTTAAGTAACTTTGAAACGTCCGGTAGAAATTATTTACTAAAATCTTTCATAGAATTTTCAGTATTGATAAGAATAAAATTTACCCAACATTATTGAATCTTGACATTTTTTTTAAGTCAAACAGTATTATGATCCTCTTTTTTAAGCTTGGCCTACTACGAGATTTGTACAAAAAACCTTCATATTAGTAGGATTAGACTACGCCTTTAATTTTGGCGCGTAATTCGGCTTAATAAGGCTGTGCGTTCTGCCTAGGAATGCTAAAATGCTAGTTCCTCAGGGTTTAAGAGGTATGCAAAGGTATATACTCCTATACTTGACATTGTCAATAAACCAAGATTTGTTTAGCATATGCCCAGAGCAGTTAGAATCATATTTAGCACGAGACTTAAATTCATTGAATAGATATTGTGGTACAGAGAAACTGAATCTATTAAAAAAATGACGGTTGAGCCCTCCTACAAAAGACACCAACAGATCAGCAAATTTTTAATTATTGAAGTTCCTACTGCTTTAATTTTTCCCCAAGAACTAAGAAAACGATTCTAAGACAAGATTCTAAGAAAACGTTTGATACACCTGAAAAACAATATTCTAATTTTATTAGAAGTGGAGAGTAATTTCCAAGCAAGTATAGACAGAATTATACATTTGATGCAAAGAAAATTTTATTTTGTATAAAAACATTTTTTTTAGTAAAAAAAAACAAAAAACAACACTTTGTAGTGAAATTAGCCCTTTATCCAGCAAGAAACGAATGCGATTTTCTTAGTTTTATTTTCATAGAATCAATTACATGATTTTTTTTGGCTCTGATTGATGTTGCCAACGGAAGGCCTAAACACCTAATTAAATTAGAAGATAAATTGTAGCTTGATCATATTCAGTTGTAACTATGGGAGACATCTTTGATCCAAAAACAAGAAGCTCAATTTTGGAAGAAGCAACCGCAAGACCTATGCCACAAGGTAAGGAGTATATCTACATGGGATAGTCCCTAAGCATACCGTTGAACATGAGTGAAGAGTTGCCAAGCTAAAATAATTTTTTCCAAATATACAATACTTCCAATTCAACTTCCCCAGTAAAAAGGAAAAGTATAGTTTGGATAAAGATCGAGCTTCAGACAATGCCCTTGTGCATAGCAATTATATAGTCACCCCCAGGGGTTGAGAGGGGCAGATCAACACCCCTCCCCACAGGAGACTATATATATACCAAAAGTATGCGTAATATTTTATAATTTATAATCTACTTTTTTAAGTCTTTGCGCCTTACCCCTCAAATTCTGTTAGGGACTTATCATTGGAAAAATATATGCGGAAACCCTAGAACAATAAAAGAAGTTTCAATACTTCATTTCACGTAAGTCTTTCACTACTCACCTTAGCTGAAATCCGGGCTGTGTCATTTTGAGACACAGTTTGATATCACCACTAAAATTTGCATCGCTAGTGAAATCCAACTGAGTTTGTGCTGATAGATCCATCCGAACATCACTTAAAAGATCAACCGTATCCAAGGTAAGAATCCCTGTTATTGCCATTCCGGCTCTAGAAAGGGAATAGTGTATCATGAAAGTGGTAGGCTATCTTATTTTTGAAAAATTTTTGTTGAGAGACTAGTATAACTTGGGAGTATTCAAACTGCTTTTTTTAATTTAAACTTTTCTTATAAAATCGTTTAATCTTTCAGTAAAACTTCCAGAACTAAATAAATTACAAGTAAAAATGGTAAATCTTGCAAAAGGCAATTTCAAAGAATCATTTCAGGATCTAGTGTTCTTTTTTTTGCAAGGGATAAAACTGAAAGGAGATATTTATTTTCTTTAAGCGCTAGAATCTCATCAAATAAAATCAAGAAGTTTTATCCATTTTTGCTTTTACATAGCACGATTTATTGGGCTATCAATTAACTGGAGATACCTCACAATTTAAGGGGTTTAGATAGTTACTGGTTGTGTTGTGAAAGAAGTTAGTCTATATCATAGGCAGCGCAATAGCGCTGCCTAAGTAAAGAACGATGTCGGCAAAATGTATTATTTATTTATTTTTTTACTAGGCCAGAGCACTTCGTATCGAAGAAGTTGTCGTAGAAACTTTGAAAAAAAACTCATTCGATTGGAAATTGGAAGGGCTTGTGCCCTTTTTAATAGCCAAAAGTGATTGGAAGGTAACTAACACACCTTCCACACCCACCATTTCCCCAGACACATCAAGTCAAAATTTTGAGATAGCCATGTTGTTAAACGTAGTTAAAAGTTTTGGAAATTAGGTCATTTAGGATGATAATCGCCACAGAGCCCTCAGGGCAAGTGTTGTAAATTATGCCCTGGGGGCATATATGGATTTTATAGAAGGCGTTATCGTAGAAACTTCAAAAAGGGCTCATTCGATTGGAAATTCAAAGGGCTAGTGTCCTTTTTAATCGTAGAAAGTGATTAGAGGGCAACTAACCCTCCTCCCACGCCCACCTTTTCCCCAAACATATCCAATCCAAAATTTTTAGATAGACATTTTGTTCAACGTAGATGAAAGTCCTGTAAATTAGGTCTTTGAGGATAACACCCCCCCCCCCACAGCCCTCAGGGCAAGGGTTTCATAGAAAGGGGGCATATAAGGTTTTTCATAGAAAGCGTTGACGTAAAAACTTCAAAAAGGGCTCATTCGATTGGAAATTGAAAGTGCTAGTGCCATTTTTAATAGTTGAAATTGATTGGAGGGCAACTAAATCCCCTCTCACGCCCACCATTTACCCAAACACAAGCAATAAAAATTTTGAGATAACTATTTTGTTCAATGTAGCTGAAAGTTCTGGAAATTAGGTCTTCTAGGATGAGACCCCCCCCCCACCACAGCCCTCAGGGTAAGGGTTGTAAATTATGCCCTGGGGGCATACAAGGTTTTTATAGAAATAGTTGTCGTAGAAACTTCAAAAGGGCTCATTCAATTGGAAATCGAAACGGCTACTTCCCTTCTTAATAGTTGAAATAGATTAGAGGGCATCTAACCCCCCTCTCACGCCCACCATATACCCAAAGACATCCAATCAAATTTGAGATAGCCAATTTTACAACGTGGGTGAAAGTTCTGGAAATTAGGTCTTTGAGGACGACACCCCCCCCCCCCCCCCCACACACAGCCCTCAGGGTAAGGGTTGTAAGTTATACCCTGGGGTTATATAAGGCTTTTCTAGAAAGCGTTGTGTAGAAAATTCAAAAAGGGCTCATTCAATTCAAAACTGAAAGGGCTAGTGCCCTTTTTAATAATCAAAAGTGACTGAAGGACAACTAACCCCCCTCTCACGCCCACCATTTTCCCAAACACGTCCAATCAAAGTTTTGAGATGGCCATTTTGTTCAACGTCGTTTAAAGTTCTGGAAATTATGTCTTTGAGGATGACAAGCCCCCCCCCACAGCCCTCAGGGCAAAGGTTGGAAGTTATGCCCTGGGGGCATATAAGGTTTTTTATATAAAGTGTTGCCGTAGAAACTTCAAAAAGGGCTCTTTCGATTGGAAATTGAAACGGCTAGTTCCCTTTTTAATAGTCGAAAGTGATTGGAGAGCAACTAACCCCCCTCTCACGCCCACCATTTCCCCAAACACATTCAATCAAATTTTGAGATAGCAATTTTTTTTCAACGTAGTTAAAAGTTGAAACCCCCCCCCCCCCAGCCCCCTGGGAAAAGGTTGTAAGTTATACCCTGAGGGCATATAAGGTTTTTATAAAAACCGTTGGCGTAGAAACTTCGAAAAGTGCTCATTCAACTGGGAACTGAGAGGAATAGTGGC
>NC_142806.1:30062217-30069717 GCF_049724085.1 Artemia sp. Qi Xiang Cuo
TACTAAGCATACATTATGAATTATTTGTTATGATTTCCAAGTCGTAAACAAACAATTATAGTTGGTTCTTTCTTCTATTATCATTTTCAATTAAAAGATGCATGGTCCAGAAACATTAAAAGGGGAGAAACGATTTTGATTTATCATAGATTACAACAAAATCGTAAAACATCCAACGGGACAAGGTTCCGAAGACCCATGCCATATTTAGATGTATGAGACCAATATAAGGCAGTTATTGGCCAGTTCGGTCAAATCCAATGACCTTTAACATAACAGCCGTGATCACTTCTTCCCATGATACAGAAAGAACAGCTTAAAAGGACGATTTCTTTGCTTGAATAAAATAATTGAACTATCTTTAGTAGTAAAACTACGTACAAATGCAAACCAAATATTTGAAAAAATATAAACCCAATATTCACAGCGAATGAGAGCGATTGGATGTTTTACCGTAGATTTTTCAGTTTTTAGTTTTGTAGAAAGAACATATGCTACAGATGCCAAGCAGAGATCTAGTCATTTAGCTGCCTTGACGACCTTAACGCCATGTTTTGCACGTTTCAATAAATCTGAAAAACGAGGTAAGTGAATATGGACAACTGAATGTGAAAAGAAAATAGTAAAACATCGTCATCGTTTTCAAACATAAAAGTTCCGTTCATCAACCTACTAACGACATTTTTGAGGCTTTATTTTAAACAAAAGTGAATTTAGTTTGCAGAAGAGAGAAAGAGGAAGCGAGAGTCTCATGGGAAAACGCTTGTATGCTCCATCTTACATTTACAGTTCGTCGTGGAATTGAACAACTCCCAAAATGAGTTATGTCCACGAAGCGACGGCAAAGCGAATTGACTGAAGTTTACTTTTTACGGATCTACTTGTTCAAATATTTTCTTTTTTGATTACCCACTGGACGATTTCCTCTGATAATAAACCATCTACAAAATGGTTAGCTAATCGATATTATGATACAAATTAACCAAAAGCTGATATAAAACAAAAACGCTCATATGGCAGTTGCTACCAGCAACAAACACTCCATAAGCTAATAAGTTGTAGTCAAACACTTTAAGAACGCAACTGATACCGAGACAGCCAATCACCACCCACTTAATTAATATTTCATAAGCCCTCATAATGGATACTGGTATAAATAAAAAAATAGGACCTAACACACGGGAGTCGAATGTAACACGGACACCTGAAACCATAGCTCTACCGGTTAGCCAGGTTAGGCTGAATTCTATCAGCCTTCAGGGTAACTTCACTAGAATCCCCGACCCCCCTCCCCAAAGAGGTGAAATCAGATGCACCCCCTAAAAATCCACAACTAAGAGCCTAATTGGTACTTCCCACAAAGCTCAGCTGGTACAAGAGTGAATGACGAAGATCTAGGGACCCCTTTATCCTACACCCCCTCCCCCTCATCAAAGAGGTCATACTATACCTGGACCGAAAAGGCTGGATTAGAACGCTAACTCTAAATTTGACTGAGATCCGATGACCCTTCTAGAGGACACTCTAATGGGAAAGAAGTTAGGATCCCCTTTATACCCAGCAGGAGTCAAATAGGTCTTAGACTCAGAGAAGACATCATTATGACAATCCCCATGACTGTTAGTCATTAACAGGTGTAATTGAGACCCGATAACCCGTACTGATAGACATCTTCACGAGTAGATAAGACCATATTCCTCCACCAGACGTCAGATCAGGTCCGAACCTCAAAAAGGAATAATGTGGAAATTAGCTTTCACTTTCCGCCCGGCTCAATTCAAAAACTATTTCACCTCCTCTTCCTTCCAAGAATTTATACACCAACCCTTCGTCCTCACAGAGATAAAAACAAGTCTAAACTCAAAATAGGCACAACTATGACACCAGTTCTTACCTCTCATCCAGTTTGGTTGATATCGGACAACCCATTCAGGTAGATGTCGTGAAGACATGAATTTAGGAGTCCTCTGTCATCTTTTATAGATTCTTGATTAATTACATACCCCCCCCCAAAGACATTGTTAAGACAATTGCTTTTAGTATCTTCCCACTATATTTAGTTGAGATATAGCAACCACCTCTGATACATTTCTTACTGCAATGAATTAAGGGGCACCCTTCTTTCCGCTAAATAGGGTAAGATCCTGACCATCGATAATATAATTATAAATTAGCTCTTACTACCTACTATGTATTGTTGAGATCCAACAGCCCCTTTCAGGTTGGTGGTCTGATGACAGGAACTTAGAAGCCCACACCCCCCCCCCTCCCCCACAAAATCATCTCCCTCTTTCATAGAGGTACTATGAACCTTCAAAATCTTTTGGTGTAAAAAATGTTAAATTAAATCTTTTAAATCCTTCCCTATCTAGCCCTCTATAAACTTACACTGTGTGTATTTAAATTATAGGTAGTGGCATACTTATTCAAACTATTTTTAAGATCCTATAATATTTCTTGCAACACTCAATGAACCATTCATATTTTTATTCTACTTATAGATTTAGAATAAACGGTGATAGAGAAAAAGAAAAGCCAAATACACGTGAAAACAAGGGAACTGAAAAACTTCTATAAATGAGAAAAACAAATTCTGGTTCTTTAGGGGGGAGGGTTCTCACGTAATGAAGCTTGTTTTAATTTGTATTAAATTCATTTAATTTTCCCTATTAAAACCTAGAAATACACTACTTTAGTGCAAGGGTGAAATAAGATCAATATGATTGAGGTGAGAAATGAAGTGTATGGAAGTGTAAGATTGATGAGAGATGGTTGATGAATGTAATGAGGGAAGACTGCTTTACAAGTGTTAAAAATTTAGAACGAGTTCTCACGTTGGCGATGAAGCACAGATGTAGATTTTGTGATTTGTTTTTTATTTGTTTGTGCTATGTAATGTTCATGTTATGCTTAGGTAATGTTAATTATTTAAAAGTGAATTTTCTTTTTTGTTCTCTATTGCCATAGCCCTAGGGCTTTAAGCACTATTAAATTTACTTAATTACTACGAGAATAAAAGAAGAATAAATTAGAATAGACAGATAAAGAAAAAAGAATGAAAAAGAAGAATTAAGAATAATAGAGAAGAATAATATGAAAATAGAAAAAAAGGATAGAGATCCTCCATAGCTGTTGCTGGCACATAGGACGTCGAATCGACGTTTCAGTTGCTGGGTCTTTTTCACAGGCACAAGTAGCATGCTTGTCCCCCAGCCTTGCTGCGGCGGGGATCAAACCCTGGGCCGGTATTGCCCAGCAGAGCAAAATGAGAATAGAAGAAAAAAACAAAAGAGAATAGATGAAAAATGATATAGATAGTTGTTGTTTGTTTATATTTGCTCGCTTTTGCTTGTTGATGTATTCGTTTGTTGAATGTAAATAAAACTCTTTCTATGCTAATTTGTTTAGTTAAAGTTAGAAAATAGAGTAGAAGAGGAATAAAGAAGAATAGGAAATAATGAAAAAGAACAAAACAGAGAAGAATAGAAATGGAACCAAATAATTAAAAAGCTACTATTTCACCTTCACAACTGTTTCTGGTGCACCTACAGCCATTGAAAGTGGTATAATGTATCTTTAAATGTGATTCATATTAGAAGAAAATAAGAAAGAATTATCCTTTATTTTATAAAAATATAAGGATAATAAATTAGATTAGAATCATAGCAAAGCAAATAGAACACAGAAAGAAAAGCAACAAATACTAGAAAAGAATTAAATGATAATAAAATAATTAAATAGACAAAGGAATAAAATAAATAGAATAAAAGGACTATATAAAGAAATAGAATAAAAACAGAATAGAAAAATAACGAAAACAAACACAGAAAAACAAGAATAAAAATGAGACAAAAACAATGAACAAGTTACTATTTTACCTTCAACAATTGTTTCAGGTACATTTGTAGCCAACGAAAGTACCATAAGGTACCTTTCAATGAGATCTACGTCACCTTCTTTATTCAATTCTACAAAATTCATTACTGCAGAGTGACCTTCAAATGTTTGAGCTGCAGCGATGTCATCTAGTAATTGAGGCCTGAATACAAAAGCTGATTAACGCTTGCTGTTTTTCAAAAGACAAATAAAAAAGAAATCAAAATTTTTTGTTCAATAAGAAAATGTTTTATTTTAAGAAAAAAGAAAATATTGACACATAAGTAGGCCTAAACTTTTCAACCTTCCTCTCATTATAGCCCTAGAAAACAGTATAGAATCCCATTTTTGTCAGAATCACTATTTGAAATTATGGTCAGTCAGTCTGATACCCAAAAGAATCCGTCTCTCTCTCTCTCTCTCTCTCTCTCTCTCTCTCTCTCTCTCTCTCTCTCTCTCTCTCTCTCTCTCTCTCTCTCTCTCTCTATCTGGTTAAGCGTTTATCCAGTATTCCCCCCCCCCACCGTTGGTAAATATTAGCAGGTAACTGCTGAACCATCAAATCGACAATCACAAAAAAAGCAGAATAATGTTGTATATACCAGAAAAAAAACAACCAGCTCTAGAGTCATACGGTTACCATTAACCTAGACCCTGTAAGTACACAGAAGGAGGGCTGCACCCCCACCCAACCTATATTTTGAGGTTTTTAAAAATCCATCAGATTGTACGCTTAATAATTTGTATATGTACCTGCAATACATTAAAGAAGTCTCATTATAAAAATGCAAACAAAATAACTTTTTCCAAGCAGGTGCCTGGCGAAAAAAAAAATATTCCTGCCAACAAAATTGCAAGCATTGCTATATTACAAACAAGTAAAAACACTATAAAGAGATCAATTAGAAAACTATGCATAACGCTATCATTGATAAAGAGACATATAATATCTCATAAAAATGATTGACAGAGAAAGAAAGTTCTCAAAAATATTTAATCCTTACTCGCAAATTTTAGCAGATTAGAGCCATTCTATTTGGAATGAAAAAAAAGAAATACATAGAGGAAATATTTCTTAAAAGTTTGCGACACAGGCAATGACACGCGAGGCCTTATCCTCAAAAGCAAACATTTGAAAAAACTCTTCCCTTTTTTATGTTTATCGCGAGATATAATAAAAACGAAAAAAAATTACAATAATAAATTTGCTTAGATCAAAGTTATGCGTGGAGACAAGTGAAGACTTTTCCATAAGGATAGAATTCGAAGCTCCTATTCCTTGTAAATTATACAAGATAAAGCTTCTTATTTTCTTAATAAAGAATTATTGGAACTTAAAACATGAAATCAAACAACCGAAGGAGCCTGCCACCGCCCTCAGCTCTTTAAGTGAACTACGTTATAATCAGAATTCCCCCTTCCTTGAATAAAAAATAATTTAGAAACATTTAAGGCATATATTTAATTCATTACTCAAATCCGTACGCTTCCTACCTATAATCCCTGGTAATATTTGCTGTTAAGGATTATTCCATCCGGATCCAAATAACATGTATTACATATAATAACATATACGAGGTTATAAATATGTTTATTGTATTTAAGAAATCTATTTCGACATATACGTCCAAAATGAAACTCGACGTGGAAGTATGCAGGAGGAGAACCTCCCCCCTAAAGAATTTAGAATAGTTTTTGAATATTAGCTACAATTTACAGTACGCTTCATATGATTGACATGTTTTTCGTGGTCTTCGAATCCACAATGGGACATTTGGAACATACCCCATACAGAACAAAGCTTCAAATAAGCATATTTTCTAACTTTAAAATTTAGCCTGATGAAGTCTCCTTGATCAAGCCTCCTTTCAGTGAGGAAGATTCAAACAGCACTGCACATTACACTTCTGACTGGCTTGTCAGATTGGGAAAAAACTTTCTCCCGATCTTCTAAATATCTTGCTATGACTTATTCAAATATAATCTTGCCGACATGAAAAATCAATTCTTCAGCTTTGAAAACAGAAGGTAACAGAATATCAGCGGATCTAACTGCATTTTAACCAGGTGAGGTGAAGTTCGGCTTCTAAATCGAAATTAGACTACTCAAAGCAAAATCAAGACAAAACAAAATCGAAACCAAATAAGTTTAGTTGCTTAAAGCACAGAAATTTTACACAGAAAACATTTTTTGCTACATTTTTTTCTATAAAAGGAAACAAAATTCTCCTATACAGCCATTTTCTGCAGTTTTTTTATTATTAAACTACTGAAAGTAGTACTGTTAAGTATTTAATTAAAATAAATATACTACTACTTGATCATTAATATATATATATATATATATATATATATATATATATATATATATATATATATATATATATATATATATATATATATATATATATATATATATATATATATATATATATATATATATATACATATATAACGACTTCAAAACGGTTTAATAACTTCCTGATCGTTTTTTGGCTTAAAAAACCGAAAAAATATATATTCAGCCACTTTATAGTTTGCGATTGACGTTATTCAACGAACCCTTGTTATTTCGTTCCCAGTGCGCATAATCGGGTATTTCCAGCCAACTACCGCTTTTTAGCCCTGTTGTAACTAATAAATCACGATGTTTACAAAACAAAAAACACAGGAAGTCCAAAAACGTAAATAATAAAACGATGAAGCCAAAAAAGAGTAGCGTATATGCAAAAAGAACAAAATTTAATGAATTATACACACACTTACAGTATTTCGCTGTTTGTGTCTTTAAGTATCGACTTTATTTGTTCTTTACTAGAACTTCGAATAACTTCCACCAATCCAATGAAAAACTGCTGCAGCCTTATGTTGACCCACTTTTTTGGAGCAAGGTACTTCTTCTTAGAGCTTACATACTTTTTTATCTAAAAAGATACGTATTTATGAACACGGGTTTTACTTTTGGCTAGTCTGAAATAAATTACGCGGAAATGCAAAATTCGTAAACAGTTTCCAAATATCAACCTGAAACGCACTTTTTAAAATAACCTTAAAAAAAGTTGAATTTGTTTCTTTTAAATAGGGATGTTATTTCGAAAAAATTTGGATTTACGTAGTATTTTAGAACCAACCTTTACTCACATCCGGGTAGACTAAAAAAACTATCCGATGACAAAGCAAGTTAGCAATATAAGTTTCACGGGTAAGTCCGAAGAAAAAAAGCGTGTTGACAAGAAAAGGAGTCGTAAAATTCGTTGGCTATAACCAAAATGGATAATTATTTGGTTAAAAATTTGATTACGTTAATTAATTACGTATGGATATGTACAGCTTACTGAATATGTTGAGCTGTGATCAAGGTTGCCACTAGAATATGAAGACGACACGAAAAATGGGATGTGTACAAGCCTACGCTTGATTTATGTTTATCCTTGAAGGATATAATCAATGGCGAAAAAAAAGTAGCAAAAAGTTTAAAAGTCACGAATCTCAAACCTCTTTTTTTGTCTTGGAGCAGAAAACTCTGAATAATTTCTTTTAACGGAGTTTAACGGTTATTTCGTAGTCATTTTTACTTTAAACCAGGACACTTTCGGTTAAGTTAAAATAAATTATTCGATCGTA
>NC_142806.1:30077217-30087217 GCF_049724085.1 Artemia sp. Qi Xiang Cuo
CGCTCGAGTGTAATGGAAAGTTCCAAAAAGTAAAAACATTTTCAGACAGTTTGAGAAGTCTGATTTACTCTGTGGAGCTTAGAATTGAGTGTTGAGCAAAAAATTGATGATTTGGAACAGGAGAAGATTTTGATTTGTTGGCGTTTTTTGGTACAAAGCCAAATTCTGAGACCAGTCTGGGTTCGACACTACTCAAGGTTTACACAACGAATGGGAGTCAGTAGTATGGCATCTACACACCTGTTAGCAGCGAATCAGTACAGACTCTTAAACGCCACGTCAAATACACAAACATCGAGTACGGTGGCTCCCATACTGGTGAAATTCGGGAACAAAGATATAGCTAACACTGTTTACAAAGCAAAATCGAAACTTGCAAAATCTGGTATCTTCGTTTAGTGAAGACCTTACAAATGCGAGGAACAAATATACTAGAAGGTGCCATAGATTAATTTGGTGCTAAGAACTATTGGACTGATCGTGGCCGCATTTTTAAACGAGAGCAAAGTGACGTAAATTTCGTGCGAATCAGATCACTTACGGATACCCTATACATCTTCCGGTCGCTTTTTTTTTGTTAGTTTTGGGTTTTTTTCTATATTTCTTTAACAATTTGTTCTATATAAAGTTTAATTTCTGGTTTTTTTTGTTTTTTTTAGTCTTTGTTATGTTGGAAGCCAATTTTATTTTCCTTCGTTATGTTCAATAATATTCAATATTGAGCAAGATTTATGAATAGTCCCTTTCGTATTGAGGGTCATTTGGAGGACTAAGTTGGTCGCAATGATTTGCTTGTTACAAATTCTAAACCTCTCCGTGAGAACTTGTGTATAAGACCGTCTGAAATAGGAAGCGACAATTCGCTTTGCCTTTGTTCCTGGAATTGCCATCTAACTACTGGATATTTTGATTTGCTCCAGTTAATTGAGGAATCTTCTTCTAAATTTAATGTTGCAGGGATTTATGAAACATCTCTCTCGGCTTATTTTTTTATAGATTATAATTTGGAAGTAAGGAACCGAACATCTTTGGACCGTGATGGATCGAGATTTATGATAAAGAAACATTTAAGGTATATACTTAGAGATGATTTGGGAGTTTGGATTGAAGGTAATATAGAATTTTTTTCTCTTGAAATATAAGTTGAAAAAGAAGATTTTAAATAGTACGATGTATAAGTCACCCAGTGCTTGCCTGGATGAGTTTATTGTTGGTTTTGATGAGTTGCTTCGATGTGTTTCTTCTACAGGTTTGGATTTTATACGTATGGAAGATCTTAACTATAACCTTTTAAATCTTAGAGGTAATTAAATTAAAAAAACAAGTTTTTTCAACTGAAAGTAATGAGCAACATTAAAACTTAAAACAAACAGAAAATATTACGTATATGAGTGGATTTGCCTCCTCGTCAACACCTCACTCTTTACGCTAAAGTTCGAATTTTGTTCCAATTCTTTAAGATTGACCCCTGAATCACAAAGAGCTTAATTAGAATAAATAGCTCTTTTGAAAGTACTAAAGAAATCTTTAGGGTAAAGAGCGAGGTTTTGACGAGGGGCGAGCCCCCTCATATACGAAATAATGTCTGTTCGTTTTAAATTTTAATGTTGCTCCTTACTTTCAGTTGAAAAACTTTTTTTTTTTTTTTATTACTTTTTAAATAATACTGAGAAATCCGGCATCTTCTTCATGGAAAATTCCCTTCCCCCATGAAAAATTCCTCCATGGAAAGATCCTCCCACGTAACCTTCTCTCCTTAACCCCCCTCCCAAACCAGAAAAAATCTACCCTGAAAACGTCTGTATACTTCCCAATAACCCGATACTATATGCAAACAATGGGCAATGGGCAAAGCACCACTTGCGGCCCTTCCTACGGGGACTATGGGGGACTAAGTCACCCCAAAGACATAGTTATCGACTATGCTGGAAAAAATGGCTATCTCAAAATTTTGATCGGTTAGCTTTGGGAAAAAATGAGCGTCGGAGGGGGCCTAGTTGCCCTCCAATTGTTTTGGTCACTTAAAAAGGGTAATAGAACGTTTAATTTCCGTTCGAATAAGCCCTCTCGCTATAGTCTAGGACTGGGTCGATACGATTCCCCCTGGAAAGAACAAAAAACAAAAAAATATTGATCTTTCTTCTGACAAAAAATTCAAAATTCCACATTTTGGCAGATAGGAGCTTGAAACTTCTACAGTAGAGTTCTCTGATATTCTGAGTCTGATGGTGTGATTTTCATTAAGATTCTATGACTTTTAGGGGGTGTTTCCTCTTTTTTTGAATATACGGCAAATATTCTCAGGCTCGTAACTTTTGATCGTTAAGACTAAACTTGATGAAACTTTTGATGGTTATATATTTGAAATCAGCATAAAAATCCGATTCTTTTGATGTATCTATTGGTATTGAAATTTGGATTTTAGAGTTTTGGTTACTACTGAGCTGGGTCGTTCCTTACTTACAGTTCGTTACCACGTAGTGTTTGATAATTTTATTTTTTAATTATATGATTTTGAATTATCTTTACCCCTCAGCTTGTGTTTCAACTCGTATATCAAGACACTCTGCCACTCTGATTGATAATGTTTTCGTTGGTTTTATTTATTTGAATTATAGTTGCGCAGATGTAATTGTGGACCCTAGTTCAGACCATCCCCCAGTAGTGACTCAGTTAACTTGTCTTAAAAAACATTATACAAGGTCAAAGAAAGTAATTGTGTGTGGGCTTAGAAAAGAAAATCAGAATAAATTGGCCGAAAAATTGAGCGATATCAGCTGGAACACTGTGTTAGAAGTAGCTGATGATTCTTCACTTGCTTACAATAAGTTCATGTCTATTTTACAGGGAAGCGTCGGATGATCTGCCCTCAACCACGCATTCCACTCCCGGCCATAGGCATCAAATCAGGAGATCGGTACCTGCGCTACGCAGACCATTGGTCAGTATACGAGAAATTTTAGTTTTTCTTAGCTATATTACCACCAATTAATGATAAAACGGGTCCCTTACGAGCTGTAAGACAGAAGAAGGATAAACCACGAAAGCCATGGACAACTGACTAAATCATAAATAAGAGAAATTAAAGAAATCTGCTATATAAACAAGCTCTAAATACAGAGGGTCCGATTGATTTTGGGAAGTTCAGAAAGGCAAGGAACAGAGTAAACTTTCTGCGACTCCAAGGTAAAAAGAAGTATTTTAGTCAGAAGTTCAGTGAACAAGAGGGTGATACTAAAGCAACATGGCAAATTATCGACCTATTCATTCGAAGAAAAAATTGCATCCATTCTACTTGTATTGACATTAATGGCACGTCTGTAAGTGACAAAGATGTTGACACCAATCATTTCGGTCAGTTTTATTCAAAATAGGATCTTCAGTTCAGAAAAGTGCTAGAATGATTCTAGAGTGCTAGAGAAAAAAATCGGATGAAATTGTGGATGATCGAGCGGAAAGACTGAGTTCCGGTTTGAAAAATGTACAACTGATGAGGCTATAAAAATTGTTAAGAATACTAAATCAAATTTTGCTGGGATTGACGGTGTAAATCGGAGGACATCTAAAGCCACAATGATGTATCTACTTCCTTCCCAAGCGAGACACAGTTTGGTTTTCGGAGAGGTCACTCTATAAGTCATGCTGCTATTCACCTCGTTGATTTCGTGAATAATTGTCTTAAAAGGGCAAAATTTCCTTCACAGTATTCTTTGATTCTAAAAAGCTTTTGATACAGTATATTTTAGTGTCTTATTGCGAAGATTGGAATGTATAGGCATAAAAGAAGCATGCTTAAAATGGTTTGAAAGTATTTGAATGGTAGGCTTATTAATATTATGATTGATGATATTGCTTCTGCCCCGTTTCGTGTAACTTGTGGGGTCCTACAAGGATCGGTGCTTAGCCCTCTACTGTATTTGGTATATGTTGATACGATGAAGTTTTACCTTCCAGATTCTTTTCAGACCTCGTTTGCTGATGACGCGGCTTTAAAATCTTCCAGTCGGTGTTTATATAGTTTGATTTTGAAGGATAATCGTGTTTTAAAAAGTTTCATGTTTTTACTAGTTTAAGCTTACTATCTGTTAACATTGCGAAGACTAGCTTTATTTTATATTCAAGGGTGGGTGAGCCCCAGGACATTAATGAAAAATACTTGTTTTGGATGGAGCCAGTTAAACAAGTCCTGAGATATTTCATGGTTTTTATAGAGAAAATAAATCACGTCATAGTTTTAGTGCCCGCAATGCTGATAATCTAGTCACTTGATATAGAAGTGGAGCTAGAGCAGATTTTTTCTGTCAGATATTTTAATTCTATTCCAAAGAGTATTCGAGCGACGGAGCACCTTGGTTTATTTAAGCGTAAAATGTAAAACTTTATTTTGGGTCTTGGTTCATAGATGTTTTTTGTTTTTTCCCTTTTCTTTTCTCTTTTTTGGCTTTCGTTAATTTTTTGGGGGGCCTATTTGTTGTTTTTTATGACTAGAAATTTTTGCATAATTTGGTTGTTTTATTTCCTTTTTGTTTGTTTTGTTCGTTTGTTAAGAGTTTTACTTTTTAAGCGTTTGTTATATATGTGGTCACCCAGCTCCAAGTGCTTTCATATCTTTCTTTGGGTAGCCACTCAGATTAATGTTATGTGTTATATCATTTTATAATTAAACAAATTGAACTGAACGGAACTTCAGAATTACAAATAGTAAATTATTTATGATCTCACTATAAAAAACACTTAGGAAAGTTTATACTTGAGCTTGAAGCACCATAATACAATCAGTTCCAACTGGTTCCAACAGTTTGTCAAGGTGGTGAGCCCAGAGTTTCTGTTGTTTGCGAATGACTCGACCAATTCAAGCCGGGACTACTTCCATTTCCTCCAATACGTTCTTAATCTGCTGAGCGGTTCACGTCACCTTCGATAACACTTATCCATGTTTTCTTCACCCTCCACCCATGTAGCGGAATGCACTTAGTGGCTTTGTGGACAAAAGTGCTTTCAGAGTGCAGCCGAACCACTGTAGCCTTCACTTTTCGATCACGGCACCAACGTCAGGCTGGAGTTCTGTGGCATTTTTCAAGGTGACCAGTAGAAAGTCAATATAGAATTCCGGGATGTCGCTAGGAAAAGTTGAAAGCTAAAATAAGCTTACCTATGGGGATGACAAGACTCACCCAACTCCTGGGGAATGGACCCTAAACCATGCAAAGTGTCTATCACATATAGTCTCTATTAGAAAAGGTGGATGCGCTGCCCCTTCTTTTAGCTGGGACCATAAAAGGAACTTTTACCAGGAAGTGTGGCTGCAAAGGATCAAACTCTAAAAAAGCATAGATATTCCCTCGTCTAATGGCTTGGTCAGGCTACTGAGTTTGTGATTGCTATGGGCAGAGTCACAAAGTCGAAGATAAGGTCACAAAAACCCATTACCTTGAGCAAAAAAAAAAAAAATTAGCACCGTTGGGCAGTTGGTGCCCCCTCAGGAGCGGTATTTTGAGATACAGCTTGCCTATGTCTTTTACTTTACCTTTTAAAGAAGAGCCTTCCCTGTCAGTGTCAAGATGTCCACCATTTTTCCCCCGTCCCAAGAGCCCAACCCACCAGCTTTAGAACGGCTCAAGCAGGCAACACTCATCCCTCAAAAGAGAGGAGACTTTCATCCACCACTGCCCTTTTTGATATCGGTCTTTATTTTATTTATATTTTTTTGAAATTTTTTTTTTAACAATTAATAATCTAAAAGAAAGTCATTTTATCTTTCAATCATCTTTATAAGCTCTAATGGCCAATATCATATATCCTGTTGACTTTAAAAAAAAGTTTTTGTAAATTAACTTGTATATTGGAAAGTTTTGGATTCATCAAAACCAAAATTTCTTAGTTTTACTGCCCTTGCATAACCGTTAAACAAAATTAAATGTTTCAAGGACCTTCTGCATTGAATAAATCCTCCCTATTTCAGGTTTCTATAAAGGCGCTGTAAGCATTACATTCACTTAGCTCACTTTATCTCGCTGAAGTGTCGGTGTGACCCTGGCTGAACAACCCAGACCTAGTCGAATCTACATGTGTCTAAAATATACTTCAGTATAGAGATTTTTGAGACTTCCAAAATGAAATTTAGTGAAGGAACTTTTAAAGAAGACAGCTACTTACCAGTATTTCGAGTAGGATTTCCCTCCCAAGCTCCCAAACGTTGGTCACCTTGAGCTCCGATTCGACACGAAAACCAACAGGCTTTCCTAGAGATAAAAAAAGCTACTTAAGTTGGTTCTGAGAAGCCCAAATTTCCCCTTTACAGAATTGAAATAGGGTTATTAAAATATGCACAATTTTGAAAAAAGAGATTAGTCACCTGAAGGGCCAGGACAAACACGTTTGTGTGAAGTTCTTGGGGGATTCAAGATCTAGAGAGGAGGTTGGATAAATATGAAAACTCAGAAACAAGTGAATGGTATTAAATATGAAAAAAGGATAAAACAGACTTAAAATTTAATAGTTAATATCACGTTTGAGTAAAAACAAAACACTTTTTGAACAAACCTACGTGGGGCAGACAAGCACTTTCTAGACAATTTTAATTTTAGGGAATCCGTACCTATTCCAAGCTATGTGGAGTGAAAAAATCCCTAAATTCAAGTCATGGAGGCATTCATCAGATAAGGTTGTCGGGCCTTTCAAAACCTGGTCAGAAGTAAGATCTGTTGCCAGTTATGCCTTTCGGAGGTGAGAGCCAAATCCAACCTGTGAGAGAAGGAAATGGAGATCACTACGTGCATAACCTTACAACAATACGGACAGCAGCGTGCCTAATTTCAACCAAAGTAAGCCAAAAACAACATATGATATGCAATGATTCCCTTTTGTAAGTTAGTTGACAGTTCAAACTCAATGAGAGAAGAGGAAAGGAGATCCCTATCTCTCGTCATCAAGAGGTTTTTCAGAGGGGATCATCAAATTTCAACCAAACTCTGTGGGGAGTAAGACCTAGTGTTAAAATTGTGGCTTCTGGGAGTCACCGTCAGTCAGGCGTCTGCAGGGAACAGGAAAAGATGGTCCCTGAATTCTCGCCATCAGCACGTCTACAGACGTCGTGGAAAGTAAGAGTTAGTTTCTAGTTTCATTTTTGGTATCTGGACAGTGTCCAATCTCTGCAAATTGAAGAAGTCCCTTGAATCGTTGTCTTCAGGAAATGCACCAGAACGGGTTGTCAGATCTCGGGCAAACTTTGTAGAAAGTAAGAGTGTGCTAATTATCTTTTCCGGTACTTCTTTTCCGGGGTCTTACTTATCCAACATTTTTGTTGGGGTGGGGGCCTCTATTATCTTCGTCTCCAAGTGTAAAAAATCTTAGAAAGAAAGCAAGAGGTGACGATCTGTAGCCATTCCTAACTGGTTAATAGAGGAGTAGGGTAAGTTATTCTAATTGAGACTTCTACCATAGAAGGTTGCCAGATTTGTGTTATGGTTCATGAAATTTGAGACTTGATTTCCATATGGCAGCTTATTAGGGCCCAAATATGATCCAGTAATCAAGGATAGACTAGGACCCTAAATGTTTGTTGTCAGGAAATTTGCTAGATAATTTTACTTATTCTAAAACAAACTTGATTAGAGATAACAGCTGATATCTTAGTTTATCTTTTCAGGGACAAAAACACAGGATGTCAGTGGGGAAGTGAAAGAAGAGGTACCTAAACAATAGTCACCAGGATATCTACCAAAAAATGTTCTCAGATCTCAACTAAACTTAGTTATAAGCAACAGTTAATAGCCTAGATGTGCTTTTCAGAGTCCGTGATCGATTTGAGCTCTGTAGGGATGAGAAAGAAGGATCGTAGATTCTTGTAGCCAACTGTTATCCATGGGTGCTCCTAGATTCTAGTGACTAAATTTTATCCATGTGTCAAAGTTGCTACAGGACTTCCCATTGTTTCACCAAGGCTCATTTGTCTTTCGTGTCATGTTTATTTCATCAACAAAGCAAAATGTAGCAGCTTAAAACACTAGCCAGCTGACATAATTTTAAATATTCCTTTGTGATTTTTACTATTAAATTTTCTCTGAGTGGTGTAAAGCGTGCTCTGATCCAAAGATCTCATTTTGAGGCCCCCAATTACCCTCTTAACCATCACGATCTGTTCCCATAGCAAATTCTTCTATGTGTGCCTGCTTCAAATACTTATTTCTGAATCTTTCACAGACAGTGAACTTAAATTAAAAAAAATAGTTATGCAGGAGGGATTTTCAGGTCTAACCGCCTATAGAATGTTATTGTGGTGACCTTTTTCCCTTCCCAAAGTATTTTAATATTTCAAGTTTCCAGATATCCCCACCCCCCCCCCCTCACCCCCTGAATTGTTACCTATCAAAAAATGCTTCAGACGTGTCGTATTGGAGTTGAAGAAAGAAACGAGCAAGAAAGAAAGTGATATGCAGAAGAGGCATTTTTAAATGGGCTTCAAAGCTGAAATATTTCAAAAGCGTCGCCTTGCTTTTTCTTTTACAAATTTTGCTAGCTTTGCTCGGGTTGTCTAGACCATCTGCAGACGGCAATCGACTCTGGAATGAAAAAAAGTGCGGATCCCGGGACGGATAATAGTTGAAAAAATACAATAAGTGACCCTAGCATAAAATACGTTGACTAGGGCAAAGCCAATTGGTCTTTTAATGGAATTCAAAACTTGTCCTCGAATTGTTGCACAAAAAGAGAAGATTCCTAAATCAATAATAAAGGAGGCAGCCCCCCTTCTCCTAGAGGATATAACACTCAACAAATCTCACCATTTTAGACTTAATAATAAAAGAGACAGTCCCCCTCCCCCATAGAGGATACAACACTCTAAAAATCTCATCATTTTAGACTCTGAGAAAACTTGCATGTTGGTTCTCAGAACTTACAGTAAATAACTATAAAACAACATTTTACAAGAGCTGTCACTTCCGTGTGTCAAATTTTATCCCTTTTCATGGGTACAGCCCGATTAAAAGTGGTTCTAGAGACATGTTACAATTTGAATTAATGTCAACAATTAATAGTAAATTATTTATTAAAAATTAATTTCAACTATTTTAATCTTATAATAATAATAATAGTGGTAGTTGTTTTTATCACTCACGAGAAACATTAAACTGTTATACTGTGGAGAACAATGAAAAAGAATCAACAAAACAACCCTACTAGCCTAGATATCTCCTTCCACAACGACTACCAGCCGTACCGACGCAGCAAGACATAGTCATCTATCCCATATCTATGGATAATCGTTAGACTGTGAGCCCATTTTAGAATTCCCAGCAAAACTATGCATTCTTGCAAAAAAAGACTTTGAATCTTTTTTTCATCACTCTTAATAAAGTCAATTACTTAGACTTAGGTCTTCCCACACCTGGAGAAGCACGAGGCAGTAACAGTAGACCTCTGGTTCAGCCGATCTTGTGCTACGGACCAGAGCTCTTTCAGGTTGTTTTAATGCTTAATGCCTCTTTCGTCAGGGACCGACCTAGTGTGTTGGGAGGTCTTCCCCTCCTTTGAAGATAGGGTGAGTTCCAACACAATACATCGTGCGGGAAGCGTCATTCATTCAGGCGGACTGTGTGCCCCCAATATCTCCGTCTCCTTATTCTGATCTCGTTGGTAACCAATGACTGGTCAGCGTCTGTTTTTATCTGGGCATTCATCACTCTACCGGTCGAGCTGATAGTAAGAATTCCATGCAGGCAATTATTTTCGAAGCTAATTAATCGTTTCTCCGCATTCTTTGAATGGCTTAATGACTCACATCCATACATAAGTACAGAGAGTACATTACTTCCAAATAGTCTCCATATAGAGTCTCCAAAAAGGTACTAAAGACAATAAACAAGGGACCACAAAAGCGCTATAAATGCGGTTCAATAAAGTACGGTTACAGAGAGCCTTGGCTCTTCTAATCGTTCCATAATGGATTCTAATGTTAGAACTAAAATGCTCAAGGGGCGCAGTACGAATATTTTTCAAA